>NC_090265.1:926272704-926555204 GCF_040414725.1 Anabrus simplex | reverse complement strand
TACCCAGTTGGTAATTAGTGATCATAACACCATAAGTTAATATTCTATATATATGCGGCTATATTAAATGCCGTGCCATTATTAATTCCGTTCTTGCGAATAAGGATGCTATAACATCCTGAAATGGAACCCTTGGACAAATCACCTAACACGACGACTCAGATTATCACCGATGTTGTTAACGCCACAGCCTGTCCACACTGTGGTAAACTCTATAAAGGGAAGCGAGGAGTGAGTATCCACATAAGCCGATCTCATCCACAAGAACATAGAACTGCACTGTTAGCAAAGCAACGCGAATGAAAATCAGCAAGAAGTGGTCGTGTACCCCTTTCAAATGATAGTGATATCTTGTTTCCAGGTAATATCAGCGAAAATATTAACACGCCAGACATAACGAATCACAGTACGTTCATACAAAATCAAAACACATAGACATACAAAGAAACGATGGAAAAATTTGAGTTGGAATTCCAGAATATCGGTAATGACGATGACTTCTGTAATCATGTCAAAGAATTCATGGAATTCTTATCCAAAGCCGTGCACCAGCTTCCCGGTCCTAAACACCCGGCAGTTAAATTTTATGAGATACGTCGGAGAAAAAAGTTACTTAATCAACTTAAATTTACGCAATCAAGCAACCCAGAAAGGGCGGCCGAGAGAGTTAGATTAAAGCGTCGTGAGAAGTATGAATACCAAGAAACTCAATTCCTATACTACAACCAGAGACAAAAAGCAGTACGTGCGGCAATCAGTGACACCAAAGAGTGTAAGGTAGATATAAATAAAATAAACAACTACTTTTCCTCTCGTGTTTCAATCCTCAATGATTAGGAAAGATCAATATATACTTCACACACGTCTGAAGCAGAATATGTAGAATTAGAAGATACAATGAATACTGTCATTTCTGAACAAGAAATAGAGTATGCAATCGAGAAAGCCGTTGACACATCCCTTGGCCCAGACCATATATTGATGAGGGCACTTAAACATGACACGTGTTACGAAATTACAACATTGATTGCAACAACTATGTTAACAAGAACACTGGTGCCCAAGATTCGTAAGAGAGCTAGAGCCGTGCTTATCCATAAGGGAGGAGATCCATGGATCTAGATAACTGGAGACCAATAACCATCTCTTCAGTAGTGAGAAGAGTAATAGAGCGCATATTGGATACACGACTACATATCTACGTGAGCTTTAATGAAAGTCATCGTGGCTTCACAAACTCTGCTGGTACCCATATCAACACTTCCATCGTGGAATCTATTCTGACGTCAGCCAAATACCAAAAGGTCGACTGTAACCTGGTTTTCCTGGATATCACTAAGGCCTTTGACAACGTAGGGCATAAACACTTGATGAATGCCTCTCCTCCCTCGCCCTGCCATCAAAACTCTCTGATCTAATAATGGCATTATTAACTAATAATACTACTAAAATATAATCTCATCACAAGAAGACCAAACCAATTGTTCTCAATAAAGGTATAATGCAGGGTTCTTCCTTATCACAGGCGCTTTACAACATTACAACTGACCGCATTTTAGAAGAACTTTCATCAACAGAGTTCCAGGAAGAACATGGATATTGTATAATCCTAACGTAACCATTCTAGGCTTTGCTGATGATAGGTTGATTGTAACAAAAAACGAGACTTCAGCTAGAAAGATCACTGAAATGGCCATCAAGAGATTCGAATAAATTGGCCTAACAATCAATGTCAACAAATCTAAATCCATTTCCATAGTAAAAGGAAGTTCTACCTATAAATCTCTAACATTAGATGGTTGCAATGAAATGAAATCTATAACTCCTGCAGAGACAATCCGCTACATCGGAGTAAACTATCACAATATTACTGTATTTGATGCTAAATTAACGATGGAAAAACTTAAGAGTAAACTAGACGCATTAGCACCAACTCCACTACTGCAACCACACCAGAAATTTAATGTGCCATCAACCTACATTTGCCCATCTTTGATCTACAAGTGATACTGACAATCTTATCAAAAGCATCTTGAAAGAAGTTCTTCAGCTTTCAATAGATACACCAGACAGCATGTTATACTCCGATGAAGAGCATAAAGGACTCGGTCTTTTCAAGTGTGGTTGGGAGGCTTATCTACAGCACATACATGCATGCCTAGTTCTCCAACAATTCAACAATATACACATTAACCATACCAGAGACCTGCATACAGAAACAGAGAAGTGCTTCGAAAAACTTGGCCTACTCGTGAATACTGAATACGAATTAGTCTAGGTCTCGCTCCTACGGCAACAACTCCGTGAGAAAGAATTCGATGCCTGGTGTGCCTTACCACACATGGGTTAGGGTGTTATACTGTATAAGGAATACACACCAGCCAATCAGTGGGTAAGACAACCCGAAGGTTTAACCAGTAGCGACTGGAGAAATGTCATAAAACTGACAGCAAATGTAGTTCCAGTTCGTGCATTACCTGGCAGGTCCCAAGACAATAACCACGTCTTGGGTTGCTGTCCATTTAATGACATCATACGGAATTCACGATATCATCGTATAAGATCTACGATTGCTGAAGCCCTGAGGGAAAAGCATTATACAGTTTATGAGGAGGTACATGGATTGTCTCAGACAGGGTCAAGCGGGTGGATTGAAATGATAGTTATACCACCGGGCTCATGTAAAGGGTTTATAATAGATCCCATGATTAGAACCGAAGCATCATTCACTCAACCACATGATGTACCGGTACACAAGGAGAAATATGATATATATGAACATACAATTCCATACTATGCCGAGAAATATCATCTGGACTCCATAGATGTTTTATGATTGATGATAGGAACACAAGGTACCATTACTCACACATTTCACAACTTTTGTAAGAAATTTAATTTGCATAACCAATTTATTAAGGACATTGGGTTAGCAGCCCTGAAAGGATCGTTAGCAACAGTGAAAAATAATTTATACTCTTAGCTATATCTTGGTCCTGTGGGGAATTCCTCTTGGAACTCCTCATGGGTTTCAAAATTATTGACTGATACATTGTTTTTAAAAATTATTAAGTAGGCTTTACTATGGTATATCCTATTATTTATAGTTATATTTTAAACGACCCTTGTAATTATTAATCAAATTTTCATGTAAGCTTTGTCTTTTTGGCAGCCTCCAAATGGGGGGAACAGAAATAAATGCATTTCTCTCTCTCTATTTTTTTAAAAATATTATATTGATAATGGCTAGATTGATTGCTGGGCTTCTCAGTCGAAGTTGGGGTGTTCGAACCCGGATCAGGCCGTTGGTATTTGAAAACGCTCCGATACGCCAGTCTCGTGTCGGTAGATTTACTAGTATGTAAAATAACACTTGCGGGACAACAATTCCGGCACCTAGGAGTCTCCAGAAACCGTGACAGTACTTAGTAAAGTAAACTCTTGTCCTCATCCCGAGGTGATGCAGCACTTTTCAGACACACTTCCAATGGAGGTGAGCTGCATGTACCATTTCAACCACATACCAGCCTTCCTGCCATTCTTAAATTTCTGGCAATAACGGGAATCAATCCCGGGCCCCCGAAGGCTGCAGCTAATAACACTAGCCGTTACGCTACTGAAGCGGACACCCGTATTTATTGAGACGTAAGGCTAGTAAAGCAGTGTATAAACAAGACTTATTTTTTTATTGATATTTGTTATCGCAAGAAGAGAAACTGGTACATTCAAAAGAATACGTACATAATACATTAAAAATACGTAACCAACACTATGCAGTCACAGGATTAAAGTTTTGTAGACTGTGGTTTGCTCTTCTCCACTTCGCACAATGTGGAATCTACACTGAAATTCCATTTCTTGAGGTTTGTCATGCATCTCATGACATCCGGACGCAGTCTGTTGATATCCAAGCTGCCAAATTTGCCATGTGACCAGGAGGAAGATGTTCAACCGGTATCTGGCATAAGCCATTCAACATCTATAGCTAAAGGTCAAAGCGATTTAGAAATTACTAAAAATAATTACTCCTTTTCGGAGTGCTTTTTTCTTTCAAAGGAGTGTATTTTAATTGGACTAATATTAACGGAGATACAATACATGACAATGGAATTTTAGACCTCCTTCTGAAGATCCTCTCAAATGAATGCTAGCCTTAATGCCAATCATTCTTTCTTTCCTTCAGCTTGAATACTGAATTTTGTAATATATGTAGTTGTTTGCAGTGAAACCCGAGATTAAATTTTATACCAGGTGTCCCGCTAGCGCCCCACTTTATGCTTATAAGTGCTCCGCATAAACTAATGATAAATGGAATGTCTAATAATTGATTACTGGGTGAGTTGTCTGTGCGGTTAGGGGCACGCAGCTGTGTGCTTGCATCCGGCAGATAGTGGATTCGAGCCCCTTTGTCGGCAGCTCTGAAGATGGTTTTCCATTTTTCCCATTTTCAGACCAGGCAAATGCTGGAGTTGTACCTTCATTAAGGCCACGGCCGCTTCCTTCCCACTCCAAGCCTTTTCTATCCCATCGTAACCATAAGAACTTTCCGCATCGGTGCGATGTAAAACAAATTGTAAATAAAAAACTGATTTTCACGGGGGCATTACTTCCTGCAGGAAGGTTATGTCAGAATACGAAGAGATAACATTCTCACTCTCTGCATGCTCCTCAGCGCTACCCGTCTAATGCGCCTCCTTGCGTCAGTAAACCTCGTTTTCGAACGCATAGTAGTAAGCTGGTACTTGGTACAGCAAGACTACAATGGCTGTCAACATATCGACAATGGCTATTGTGTTCAGCACTGACGAATACACATGCATCATTTTGATCTAATTTTATCTAGTGTAAATCTGGTCGGAATGCACCGAAGCTCCCAGACGATATGCGCAGGAGTTTCAAAATCGCCGCCTGCCTTCTATACACGTATTTCGCCGAACTTTTGGTCTGTGTGTGTGTAAATTAATGTGTTATTAAACTGTATTTTCTGCATCTTTGGCGTATTTACAAATGAACCCTGTTACAGAACGTGTATAGTAAATGGCTCTTGTTTGTTTCTCGTTCGTAATCTAGCACGTTGTAGTGCTCCAGCGATCAGGCATCGCATTCATCGTTGGGTGCTTGCGGGACATTTGTACATAGACTGTACGGGGCTGGAAGGCCTTCTGGCGTATAGACAAGTAACACATTAAATCCCTTTATCTAGTACTCTTATTTATAAAAGTAAAAAAGCCATATGGCATTTCTTGTCACCACTCATGGAACCATATTTAATTTTATGAACTGAATTGTAGTTACAGGGATTGTGGTGTGTTTCTTCTTCAAAGATCTATTATTATGGCTTGTTGGTTTGTAAATATTAATAATAATAGTGTATGTCCTCAGGAGGGGGGGCTTGGTGCAGTTCTTTCGAGCAGGACCTATAGGTGACCTGCGCGTCTGTGAAGATTAACTCCTACGACGAATTATAACGCTGAAGCGCCACACACACACACACATACGCACACCCAGCCTCCGAGTTATCAGAATTAACCAATGATGGTTAAAATACCCGACCCGGCCGAGAATCAAACACAGGACCCCTTGGACCAAAGGACAGCACGCTAACCATTTAGCCATGGAGCCGGACATGTATTAATTTATATTATATATTATTTTACTAGCTACTACATACAGCTTTGCTTACGCATGTCGGAAATTATTTATAAATAACTTCACCGCATTGAAGCTTAGCTTCTGAACGAGCCGGAGCTGTACGGTTTGCCTTCGAAGATGGCTTGCTGTTCTGTCGAATGATCATGTTCCCAACGGTCCGTCTACTTGTTGTTGGGCGATTTATTTAGTAAATGTTTTCGAAAGCGATATTTCGAAAACTATTCAAGAGCTACCCGCACAAAATCTTTTCCTCGGCATTAAACTTATTTCCATTGAAATGTCACAGGATTTCGCAATAATCATGCGAACATCTTAATATTCTGTAAAGATGGAAACCATAAAAAAACGCATATTGTGAGCTAGCTTTTGGAGGCAGACAGTTGCGTATTTTTTAAAGGTAATTTTCTTCTGTCTGCAAGCGTTTGGGAATGCCAGAACTCTGAGGGCGAAAATCAGGCGCCTTTGCCGACTTGCTCTATATTTTCTTGTACAGTATGCGCCTCGTTTGAGTTACCTTCATGGTATAAAGCTTACCGTTTAAGTTTAAAATGTACCTCAACAAACACCAAACTTCATTGGAATATCGGCAGCTGTTTCCGAGTAACGACGGAACAAATCTACAGACAAACATAGCTTCCACTTGCAGGTTTTTTGTATGTAACATATAGATTTATTCATTTTATATTTTTATTCGGGGGCTTGAAGAGCGCAATGGCTGAGGTGATCGCTTTCCGACCAGACGGCCGACGTTGGAATCCCGGTCGATCCTGGGTTGGATTTTCATTCGAAAAATCATGTGGCATCAGGAAGGGCATTCGGCCTGAAACCCCTAGCTAAAATGAAAATAAGCCTTCGTGGCTCCAGAGACCCTGGAAATATTTGTTAAAATTGAGTTATGTATCCTAACACATTTGCCAAATAATTCGTGTTTTTCTCTTTACAATTTCATAAGTTTTACATTAATTTGATCGAACTTGTTACAGTGGCATGCATGAATTTTACATTAATTTAATCGTACTAGCCACCTCCTAGTTGAGTAACTACTACCGTTACCGTTAATCGCTCAGTCAGATGCAAACAAAATAGCCCGTAATAAGGCTCTGTGAGATTTGGAATTAAAATCAGGTACGTATTATACACGAAGAGAGGATTTTTCATACTGCACAACGGTCAATTTTAATGTGAGAGCGCTGTGTAACCTATTTGCTATGGGCATATTTATGGAGTGCTTGTAGAAAGTAGTAGTATTTAGTTATCAACCTAAATTGGTTCATGAAAGAAAATCTCTCTGCATTTATTCCTTTGCATGGCAGTTGGTTTTAACAATTAGTCGAAAACTACTGTTTCTGTGAAATAGCAAAACGGTGTTTTATTTCCATTGCGCTATTCAGTGCCTTTCAATCATTGAGGGGTTACTGTTCTGAAGTTGATAATTTATTGAATGAACTGATTTATTTCCATTGTTCTGTTGAGGATTTGCGTGTCAGGATTAAATCGAGTGTACATTACGCATACATTATACGAGATAATGCTGTTATACGCGTTTCGATTTGTACATGGTCATGACATTTCTCCATGAATGATTCCAGTTGTCGATAATCTACACAAACCAACAAAACCAACTTCAATGGAGGATGGGTGGGTTTCTCAAGTATTGTTTATCCTGAAACTAATAACGAAGAAGTACTTAAATTAGGCTTTGTCGTTTGTCGGGGTATACTTATCTGTAAATTTGACTTCTACACGAGTCCTTTACACCAGCAGCGTTGTCAAAACAGCTACTGGCGTATTTCGCTCTTGTTTTGCCTCAAGCCTGTATCCATAACTTTTGTGCCCACACCTTGAAGGTCAGACCTCTCACCTTGACAGATGGAAGGTGGCAGTGAGTGACGGTTGACACTTCGTGAATAATGGCTACGTGTTTCGGATTTACACACTAAAGAGTATATGATTTGCTTTTATTTGTTGCGGCAATAATAATAATAATAATAATAATAATAATAATAATAATAATAATAATAATAATAATAATAATAATAATATCCTATTCTCTTCAAGTGTGTGCTTGAGAAAGTTACCTGTGAATTGCGCAAAGAACTGATAGTGAGTAAAGATTGTATTCAAAATGGGGTTAAACTGGGCTGTAAGAGTAAGAACGTAAGAATCGACTTTCTGGCATTTGCAGATGATCTTGCAAGTGTTTTCCTATTCCACTGGTATAGGTAAAAGGCAAATCAATGAACTGAAAACGCAAGCGGCAGAGGCTGGTCTTCAGATCTCCTTTGAGAAAACTGTATTCGTAACAAAAATCAAGCATGCGCTCAGATAGCTGGTGGTGGATTACGGGATAATAAAGCAGGCAAAAAAATTCAAATGCCTAGGTAAGTAGATAGAGCCTTACATATCTGAAAAAGAAACATTTATATACAGAATCAACAAGATGGAAATAGCATACCAACTAACCAAAAACATCTAAAATAAATGGGCAGTACCTATCCTGCAACACCAAGCTCAAACACTACTGTGCACTCATGCAACTAGAAGCCCTGTTCTCAGGAGAATGCCTTGCGATGAAAAACGAAGGTTTGGTAGAAAATCTAGAAGTCTAAGAAAAGAAGATCCTGAAAAAAGTCTTGGGTCCGGTCAAAGAAAATGGTGAGTACAGACAAAAATTAAACCAACTCCTTTGAAACCATTTAAGAAAAGACTAGGTAACTTAAACTTTTTTTGGGGGGTTATTTTTCAATTTGCTTTACGTCGCACCGACACAGCTAGGTCTTACGGCGACGATGGAATAGAAAAGAGCTAGGGGTGGGAAGGAAGCGGCCGTGGCCTTAATTAAGGAACAGCTCCCGCATTTGCCTGGTGTGAAAATGGGAAACCACGGAAAACCATCTTCAGAGATGCTGACAGTGGAGTCCGAACCCACCATCTCCCTAATGCAAAGGTAAACACATTGACAGGGAATCTGCCACCAGAGCGATAGCCCTACATGCAGATCAGTGATGGCTGGTTGATTGATGATGAGCTATATTCACACGTGGGAAAGAGACTGACACCATTCGAAAAAGGAGGACCGCTTCCTCTGGTCACCTGGCACGAATGAGTTCAGAGAGGCTATCCAGTTGGTTCGTTGCCTACTTTCTGGATGAGAAAACCAAAGGAACCTGATTCAACGGCGTGAAAGAGGACTTACAAGAATTGGGGATCACACATGATGAAATTCGGAAACATGATCTACTTCGAAAGAAACTCGGAGGACACCATGGTGTCCATAAAAAGCTCAAACTGAAAACAGAGAGAAAGAAAACTCATTGAAAACTAATGCGGGAATACTGGGCAAATGTTAAGAAAATTTTGAAATGGCGTGGTTCATAACTGACCGAATTGAAGCAAATAAAAGTAGCTGTTGGCGAAGGCGTTCCAAGGCCCACTTCATGAAAGCCGCACAAATTCTGAATGCTTATGTTACATCGTAATATCATTCATATTTGGTGACTCTTTTTACAGTGTACTTTTCGCTACAGTTTGTTTAATATGTACAATTATCGTCTCTTAAGGACACGGTAGCCAAGAGACATCACCAATAACTTCTCACCAAGCAGCTGTGGTTCAAATCCCCGGCAATGTACTGTATGTGGGATTTTTGAAACGAAATTGACGTCCCTGTGGTTCGAATTCGACTTGAAAGTCAAGGCCCCTTGGCTTATGATCTGAACATAGACAGTCACGTAAAACACGCTTTGCTTTAAGTTTTCAGTCTATGACTTAATTTTGTACAATGAATTACTGTTTATTAACTTCAAAAAATCTGTGATAGCATCCTTATTTCGGATCATTTTTGTCAGATTTACATTGATTTTACGCCCCACTAACTACTTTTACATTTTTCAGGGACTCCGAGGTGCCAGAATTGTGTTCCGCAGGCGTTATTTTACGTGCCAGTAAATCTCTCGACATGAGGCTGGCGTATTTGAGCACCTTCAAATATCACTGAGCTGAATTGGGATTTATTTCACTAATTTGAAATCAATAGGCTAACGCTTCTACCATCTTAGACACTCAGCCCCATATTTACATTTTCTTAATATACGCAAACTCTTTGAAAAACCAGCTAAAAGTCAGTCGTAACCGAACGTCTTTTCGATTGGTTGATTAATAAATATATGCTATGCGTGTGTTATAGGTTTAGGCCCTGTGCACGCTATTAGTTAGCATAGAATGTACTGTATTCAGCATCCTCAGCAGTAAATCTAACGTTCGATTGTGTCTTTTGAGATGTCAGTTTTTGCAGTAACGCCAGTCATTTCGATAGAAATACTTTATTATCAGTATTGTGGTGGCGATGATGTCCGACTTCTTGGCTGAATGACCAGCGTTGAGGCCTTTAGTTGAGAAGGTCCTGGGTTCGATTCCCAGCTAGGTCGCGTCTGATTAATTCTTCTGGCTCGGAGACTGAGTGTTTGTGTTTGTTTGTACCAACATTCTCCTCTTCAAATTCAGACACCACATCACACTACCAGCAACCACAGAAACACGCAATAGGGTTTACGTCCCTCTTCATAGGGTTGGCGTTACGAACGGCGTCCGGCCGTAAAACAGGGCCAGATCCGTATGTGCGACATAGTTCGCAACCGGGACCCGACAGGTGTGGGAAAAGCGGTAGAAGGAGGATTGTGGTGGCGATCATGATGATGATGAAAATATTCATAAATTAATTGGCGATGGGGCATAGTCTAAAGTATTTCCCGTTAGTTTGAATGCTTATACACGATATGCTTGACCTTTTGTTTCAAGTATGGTGTATGAAGTAATTCTGATAATCCGAACTTGACATGTAAACGTTACTCTCCTTCTTATTTCATACATTCTTAACACTGTGTACTTTAAATGGATATGATTTAAAATTTTCCTTGAAAAAAGTTCGTAATTTGAAAGAAAACTCCTTTCAACAAACATTGCTAACTATTCCAGATTATTTTAACAAGAAAATCATGGAAGAGATGGAAATTCCGCGTATATATTTACGTTGTAAGCGAACGGTGAAAATTATAGTAATGTGGAGTAAGACCGTAAGTCGCAAAATTGCGCCATTTGTCAAGTTATTAATTTTTGCGGAACAAACTGTTTCTCATGATTATTTCTTTCTTTTATTTGTGGGAAACCTTTAGTTTCTGTAGAGGTTTATGATTGTTCTGAAGTTAAATAATACATTGCTTTATTGGTAGAAACTGAGTGTCTGAAGTGTCCAGGACTCGTATACAATTAATTGCCGTATGTAGGTTAGGAAAGCTTGAACGTTAACTGGACGAAATTATGCATTATGAATTTTTATGAAATTATTGGATTATGAGGGCGTAGACATGGGCAGCAATGGCATGATGTTCCCATAGGAGGAAAACATTAATGCTCAGGAACTACTCTTCGCTATACGTACATATTGCAATATGAATTTTAAGAAACAGTTCATCGGTACATTCATATTACACAATGTAATGGGCCATGTTACATTCCAGTATTAATAAACAGGTGTATCATATTCAGTAAATTCTTGAAATGTAAGGGATAAAATACATTAAGTAAGATTTCTTTTCTATAGATTTATTTGTTATTTATACGGAGGTCGAGTCATAAGTCAGGGCAACTATTTTTTCTTCTTGTGAACAGGAGGCAACACGGAAAATCTAAGATATGCATTTAGAAACGTACGGTATGTACTTGTGTATCATGCCACTAGATGGTGTATGTAATCAACAATGTGGGTCTAAGCATGCCCCCAAGTTCAGTGTGTGAGTGAGAGCGTCACAAAATGGAAGTCAACAAGCAGGAGAAACGATCGTATATTAAAATAGCAGTTCTCCGCAGCAGAAATGCACGCCACACCCGCCGTATTCGCCTGATCTGAGCCCATGTGACTATGATCAAATCCCCAAATTCAAGAAGTCATTACGTAGACAACTGTTTGCTAAAAAAGGGGACATCGTAATAGCATTTCGGAGAGAGGTGTCACACGTTAGCGATACACATGCAGCGAATGGTATTCAGCGCCTGCCCCACCGCTGGCAACAGACAGTGGAAACCTAGGGTGATTATTTCGAAGGTCTGTAACCAGTGGAGACCTGTCCTTTGTACGTATTCTTGTGTATTTGCTGTCTACACCATAATAAAACAATGTTTACCAATGGCCTGTGTTCTGTCACTTTCCTACGAGAATCTCTTGAAGTCAGAATTTGTCTTCAGGCACTGTGTATAAGTACATGCCCTTTATTTCCAAATGCATATCTTAGATTTACCGTGTTGTCTCCTGTTCGCGAGAAGAAAAAAGTTGCCATGACTCGACCCTCGAATTACTTTAAGGAAGGGGGGGGGGGATTTTATTTTAATTAATTTTATTTTATATTTTTACAGTTTGCTTTCTGTCGCATCGACACAGATATGTCTTATTACGACGATGGGATAGTAAAGGCCTAGGAGTGTAAACAAAGTGGTCGTGGCCTTAATTAAGGCACAGACTCAGAATTTGCCTGGTGTGGAAATGGGAAACCACTGAAAACCATCTGAAGGACTGCCGACAGTGGGGTTCGGACCCATTATCTTTCGATTGCAAGTTGACAGCTACGTGACCCAAAATGCGCGGCCACTGTGATCATCACTGTGCCGTCTTCAACATTAAAATTCATTATAGTAGGGATCCATCTTTACAGACGCGCAGGTTGCCTATAAAGTGTCAATTGGAAAAACCTGCACCAGCCACAACTCTTAAGCGGAGTTAAGGTCCTCTTCGTTTACCCCGGCGAAACCTAGTAAATATTGTGTGAAAGGATCGATGACGTTTCAAGTTCGCGAATGAACATAGAGACACGATTTCGTGGGGTTATTATACATTTTTTGACTTATTCGGAACTCCCTACCGACTCCACCTCGTTGCTTATTTCATTAGTTGTTTATGCAGATTGTTGAAAATCTGTTTTATTAATGCAATTCTGGAATTTATTTCGTGTTTTATATAAATTTATTACATTGAATATTTGGTAAAAATTTTAGTGGCATAGTGCCTTGGCAACTGCTGGTGGTGATGGTTATTGTTTTAAGGGAAGTAAAACTAGGCAACCATCCCCTCACTACGGCGGCGGCAGTAACGAGCGCAGAGCGTATCTGTGAAGAAGCTGTGTCCTCCACAACTGTGAGATAACTCTCCTCCCTCGAGATGTACTCGCAACTCCTCCAAAATGCCACTTCATTCCTCCTCGTAGAAATACGGGACTATAATGAGCAGCTCTTTAGTTTGAGTGTGGACAAGAGCAGAAAACAAGAACGACCAGGCTGGCTCGAGGTAACATGAAGGCACGTTTTCCCCATTCTAATGTCACCGCGCCTCTAACATTCTGCGGTAATTACTGAACGTGGTGGTAACAGCCTACTCAGTGTTTATTATTATTATTATTATTATTATTATTATTATTATTATTATTATTATTATTATTATTATTATTATTATTATTATTATTATTATACCGGGCGGTACACCTCTACGCCGCAGTTTTAAATCTTCCGTCAATAAAGTACTTCTCTACCGGAGAAACTCTGAACTTTAACAACTGAATTAATTCAACAGTTCCTCAGAAGATGCTACTGTGTGTATTTCGATTTGTTTTTGTTCTTTTGGTGGATCAAGAAGTGTGGACATTCTCTTATAGATGTCACTGCCTAAAAAACTAGGATCATGCACCCTGGTGCGAAGGAATGAACTTTCTCCAGGAAATTTTGTATTCAAAAGTTTTTGTCTTTACTAAATTTTGTTCTTTTATTTGTGGGTTGGCAATATTAAGCTTTCTTTCTGCCAGTTTTGAATTTAGCCAATCAGTAATTTCTGTAATTAATTTTCCTCCAATCATAGCTTTCTTCTTCGAATTTCCATGTGTAACATTTAGCTACCCAATAAAGTTGAGTGGGTGTGTCTTTATTTTTCATGAAAGGTCTCGAATCTTCCACGAGGGTTTAAAACTGCTGATTTTCTCGGCTCTTCGCCACTCGAACAACATCTAGCTCTGCGTGTGAATATGTAGCAGGGGGCGGGAAGCGCCCTTTCTTCTGGCAGCAGTTCTTCAACAAGGTAATGGCCGGTTAACATCTTTATTTCTTGCCAGCTCAGCAGCTTATCTCTCGGGGTAGGTCCGAAAACTTTAATATGTAAACTATCCTTTGAAACATGTAAACCTTTCCGGTCTTTTCATATAACTTTAACTGTAAATCGGGGATAGAGAGTGCCTTACCCTCTCGAGCTCCCCTTCATCTTGAATTTGAGGTGACTACGTTTTTATAACCGTTCTTCTATTCCTTCTTAATGTGTTAAATTTATTCTGTATTCGTGTCACCTCCATAGTATGGGGATAGCCCCTGCTTATCGGCCTAGCGCCACTTAGGTTTTAACAAGCTTCATGTAGGAGTGCAAGGTTACGCCTCCACTCATCTTGGTATTGTGGGGCCATTTAATTAATCTGTTCTCTTCCACGAAGGCCCAGTAGATTGGGTACGAGATACCCCTGTTTATATTTGGTAGTTGTTCCTTGATGGCAGTGAATTCTGAAGTCTAGATAATGCCTTTAATAGCCTTGAAAAATTGAGAGCGGGTTAGCTCTTTTCTCTTGTGGTAAACGTGCCTCAGAGAGGCTTGAGATTTAAAGGTGCGAGCAAACGCTCCATTGTATTGAGGGAATTTCTGCCTTTTGGTAAGATGTCGATTGTGAGCTGAGTGCTCAGGAATTGTAAACATTAGGGCTTGTGGCCCAGATTGTCAAAATCTTTCTAAATCTTGGCTTTCTTGATCTTGTACCTGATTTAACTCGTTGTTGTTTGTTCAAAGTCTATATCAGTCTGTTAAGTTTGGCTGTTCTGAAAATATAACCTTTATTTAAATTTTAATTCATCTTTCGAACTTGTAGTTAGACCCATTCCAGCCCGCACCTTCTTTCACCTCTGCTGATCCACCAAAACTCGGAACAATTATTATTCCTTGCCTTTTCTCAGTTACCCGGGGTCGGCACTTTTAATGAATTTAGCCTAGTTTTACGGCTGGATGCTTTTTCTGACGCCAATTCTATATGGAGGGATGCATCACTATTACGTGTTTATGTGGTGGTTTGTGATGTGACGTGGTATGTATTTGTAGATGTGTATTAAGAAAAAATACAAATACCCAGCCTCCGAGCCAGACCTATTAACCAGATGCGATTAAAATCCCGGGCCCGGCCGGGAATCCAACCCGGGGTCCTGTGAACCGAAAGCCAAAGCGCCGAACCATTATTATTATTATTATTATTATTATTATTATTATTATTATTATTATTATTATTTGCTAGTTTCTTTACGTCGCATCGACACAGATAGGTCTTACGGCGGCGATGGGTTAGGAAAGGTCTAGGAATGGGAAGGAAGCGGCATTTGCCTGGTGTGAAAATGGGAAACCCATCTTTAGGGCTGCCAACAGTGGGGTTCGAACCCACTATCTCCCGGATGCGAGCTCACAGCTGCGCGCCCCTGACCGCACGGCCAACTCACTCGGTATTATTATTATTATTATTATTATTATTATTATTATTATTATTATTATTATTATTATTATTATTATTATTATTATTATTATTATTTGTTGAAGTCATTGCACAGACATTTGAGTGTTTCTTGCACAGTTGAACATCTTAATAATCTTAACAATTAGACTTAGGGGAGACCGGGGCTAGTTGTTACAGGGGCAGGTTGTTACGAACATCTTCTTGAAAAAAATAATAGTTGCAGCGCACCCCTCTCCATATAATGTGTTGACCTTGCCGTCCCTCACAATTCAAGAGAGTCTCAGGCTGCGTGTGGATCTGTGAAATTTTTAAAATGGAAAAGTTTATTTTCGCTGTGTGTTTAGGCAGCGTCTTGCACCTTTCCGATCTTTACCCACGTGATCAAATATACAGGTAAACAGATTTTTTCTGTTTGTGATTTAAACCCTCAGACATAAGCCTTAGTTTTCTAATGTAAGATAATTCTATCTTTCCTCTGTGATTAACTGTAACACAAAATAAAAGATGGCGGCTACTGGGGCTAGTGGTTACTTACCAAGCGGGGCACGTTGATACATGTAACGATTCTTCGTGGAACAAGCCTGGCTCAAGTATATCCACAGTTACCATTAGCACAGATAGTCTCAAATTACCAGAAACATTAGAAGATGGAAATTCAGCATTACGGCATGTTTGCGACATATATAATTTTAGAGGAGCATTTTTTAATATTTTTTGTCTTCACTGTAGGCTACGTGAATAAACTTCAGCTCAGACCATTATAAACTAGTAGAGTGGGCCTATTGGTTTAAAATGATGTTAACTAGGTCATAGGGGCAGGTGATATCCTATGATATTAATTGTGTATGTACGGTCAGTCCTAAGCCATAAGCCTGGTTGGATCCTCAACAACTCCGCCATCAGCTGTCATGGATGGCCTAGGCATCACTGAAGAGGCGTACAAGGGAAATGAGGATTGGGGTAGTTTACCGTTGCTTTCCTCATCGAGCCAGGAGTCACAAACATATCAGTCTGCCAAGCCCACTGAAATGCATGCACCAACTGACCTGATGAGCAACATTTTCACACCATTCATAGCAGGGACTGGGTGCATAAGGAATGACATTACTAGCGTCGCTCATACCTAAGTCACTTTCATATTGTCAAAGCCAAGGATAAGACTGAACAGATAATTATGTTATATTTAATGAATGGGCTAAACATATTTTGAATTTAAAATGAAAATTATAAACATTTATCATATTTTCAGTGACATTTTACTCTATGTAACAAAGTGCCCCACGCATGTAACAACCTGCCCCGCTGTGACCTGATGAGCAACATTTTCACACCATTCATAGCAGGGACTGGGTGCATAAGGAATGACATTACTAGCGTCGCTCATACCTAAGTCACTTTCATATTGTCAAAGCCAAGGATAAGACTGAATACCTAATCTGATAATAATGTATCTTATTGACAAATGTGTGCATGTTCTAGAATTTTTCAACTGCTATTCTTATGATAAAAGTTTGTTCCTTCTATCAGCAAAATTGAAATTTCATTTACTATTCACCTTAAAATTTAAAAAAAAATGGAAACCAAAAATTGTAACAACATGCCCCGGTCTCCCCTACTTCATGCGAAAAGTTTTCTCCACGCTGTACGTACTCTTTTTTTTTCTTTTTTTTTTTTCACCCCGAACAGCCTACCCACGAAAATGATCCTTGTTCCAAGTCGTGCGCTGCTCAAAATATCTTAAATTATTATGTATTGTGATTTCTGAATTTACTTTGTAGGAAGAACAGATGTACACCATATCTCAGCCGTAACTGTTCAACAATTCTTTCTATGTCAACCTGATTTTGAAGACTGCGGTTTTAAGTCCAAAATCGTATTGAGGAGCATTATTGGTTAGACGCTTGCCTTCTGTGCTCAGGGTTTCGAAATCTAATCCGGACGCAGTCAGTTACCATTGAAAATTGCCGATTTGCGAGAGATCTTTGACCTGAGATTTGCTGGCTTATTTAGGGACCCGTCTTCGGGGGTAAATTCCAACGATCGGCGCCTTTCGTTTTCTTGAAATTCGGATAAATTCTGAGTCTACAAATTGTGGACATTATAAGGTGATAACATGTAAATTGAGTCTATCGCTGTCATAAAATTGTCCCCCTTGTTATCACTGTAACTGTTTGTACGTTTTGATTGTATTTGTAAATAAAATTGAACAAGGTAAGTGCCGGTATTTTAAAATATGAGTGTTTGTCAACCCATATACGAGTTTTTTTTAGAAACTTGACGATATCCTCAGCCGTATTACTTAGCTTTCATGGCCGATTCCGTCAGCTGGTCTTTCGAGTCTGCTTGAATCCCGGTTCAGCTGTTAGTCCAGAATAAAAATACCTGGACTGGCTGGGAATCGAACCAGAGGTTTCCGGATAAAAAGCGGGCTAGATTTCTTGATACTAGACATTATGATTATTATCACATCATCATCATCATTAAATACTAGATACAAGGAAGTCATATAACCATTGTTTGAAACACGATGATTTAAGGAAACTAAATAAAGCAGTTTGAACTTGAAGCATGTTGAACAATTCCATAAATCGCTATTAATGCGAAGCATTTCTATGAATCCATTATTTACAAGCACACTGTCCCTTTCCGTGTAGCTTCAATATTGGAGGGTGCTATCAAGTTCAGAAGTTTCATCCTTCACAATAGACGACTGATCCCGAATATGCGGTTGCGGTTGAGTAATCTCTTCCAGGACGCTGGGCAAGTGATGTTCGTATATGGGGAGGCTATAAATCTGCAGCTGTTCTACTTCTTTCCTGAGAGTTGTGGTACGTTACCTTGCTCTTTTATGCCTCTGATGTAGAGTGAAAGGAGCCCCATGTTGTCATTGAATGAGCGCGTTCTGTATAGTGAGATTCAAAATCTGTGAGCTTGCATCCGGGAGATAGTAGGTTTGAATCCCACTATCGGCAGCCCTGAAAATGGTTTTCCGTGGTTCCCCATTTTCACACCAGGCAAATGCTGGGGCTGTACCTTAATTAAGGCCACGGCCGCTTCCTTCCAACTCCTAGGCCTTTCCTATCCTATCGTCGCCATAAGACCTATCTGTGTCGGTGCGACGTAAAGCCCCTAGCAAAAAAAAAAAAAAAAAAAAGAAAAGATTCAAAATGATCTGCAAGGCGTACCTTAGGAAATTATAATTTCCTACCCATCTGAAAGCTTTTCTTTTTCTTCTCTCGTAAATCTTGTCTATTAAGTCTTCGATCTGGATCAGTCAATCAGTGATTAGAGTGTCTGACTCATGATCGTGGCTGAGTTCATAGATTTTCGAAGGACTCAAAAAGCTTGACACTCATTCCATGTAATTATTGTTGGCATATAAGATATTTGGTGGCGCACTCAGTGTCGCCCAACAAAATTAAATTAACTTAACCATAGTATTCTTTCCAGTAGAATTCCGCTTTCGTTGCTAGACAGCAGCACAATCGGAATGTCGAAATTGGTAGGCATTCCACCTAGATGGCACCACTTCAGAAGTGATCGTACGATTAGTGTTATCATCATCATCATCATCATCATCATCATCATCATCATCATCATCAAAAGTTATGCGGTTATCGGTAAGAAAAGAACTTTGGTGGCGATTGGTCAGTCACACGTAAGCAGTTTCCAAACTGGCATAGCCCTGGCTGAACTGAGATTTTGGCGAGGCTACATTTTACTTTGGCATGTGACACGAAACAGATACAAGCAAATAAGAAAAGCTAATCAGTTTTGAAGCAAAGGATAGCGGCGTAGACCAAGTCCGTGGTATTCATTGCTTGTCGTAAGGGGCGGCTATAAGGGGCTTTCAAATTGGGAGCCTGAGTTGGCAACCACGGGGTCCCTAGCTGAATCAACTATTCGTTCCACTTACTTATGCCAAGCTCCTCACTTTCTTTTTTCTGTCTGACCCGTTTTGGGCAACACTTGTTCTCTTTCTACTCCGGCGATGTTGGATTTGTGAGGCATTGGAGTTGAGAGGGATTGGTTATCTCGTACTTCCTTTTTAAAGCAGTAATTACCCCCACAGTGTCCGGCTCCATGGATAAATGGTTAGCGTGCTGGCATTTGGTCACAGGGGTCCCGGGTTCGATTCCCGGCAGGGTCGGGGATTTTAACCATCATTGCTTAATTCCGCTGGCACGGGGGCTGGGCGTATGTGTCGTCTTCATCATCATTTCAGGTCGCCTACGGGCCTCAAATCAAAAGACCTGTACCCGGCGAGCCGAACATGTCCTCGGACACTCTCGGCACTAACAGCCGTACGCCAATTCATTCAGAATACCCCCATAATCTCCATAGTTTGCGTACCGTCTGTTTATTAGGGGCAGTCTCAGGCTTAACAATACACATACATTCTTGAACATTTTGTAATATATTTTTAATTGCTATACGAAGAGATGGCAGCGAATGAGCTAGACAGTAGACTTGGTGTCGTATAGACGACTTCACGCAGGGATGATCTCTGGAACGACCTGTGTTTATTGTTAACTCACTGACGTTAGATGTTACATCTGTAAGTTTCTTTTCAATACATCTGTAAGTTTCTTTTCAAAAGTTCAGTTATCTCTACCCACACTAGCCACTACTCCGTCGTAGCATATATAGTATACTTTAGTAATCTCTAAGTAATAGACAGTAGTTTCACTTTCCCTGAGATTTTTAAAACCAAAACATGTTCCCCTAGTTACCGAAAAGACTAAATATGTTCTCTACGTTCCGGTTGGGAAGCTGGTTCGGTCACAACCGGCTTGAGTGGCTCAGACGATGTAGCGCTGGCCTTCTCTGTCCAAGTTGTTGAGTACGATCCTGGCTCAGTCCGGTGGTATTTGAAGGTGTTCAGAAACGCCAAGCTCGAAGATATACTACCAGGTAGAATAATTCCTGCGCAACAAAATTCCAGCATTCCTGCGCTTCCGGAAATCGTAAAAGTAGTTAGAGGGACTTAAAGATAGTAACTTTATTTATTTATTTATTTATTTATTTATTTATTTATTTATTTATTTATTTATTTATTTATTTATTTATTTATTTATTTATTTATCGTTAGGGCCATCTATGGGCCACGTTTACACAATCCATCTGCCCTTCTATCTCTCAGACTTATATCTAAAGCCCGCTAATTCAGACATTTGTTTTGACTAAGGCAGGCAAATAAGCACTTAAAATTTTAGGGAATAGGGCAGTAAAACAGTGAAAATAGGCGTTTAAAATGGCAAAAATGGGATCTTGAATAATAAAAGGGGTTTCATGTAAGCTACTTAACTCATATCTGCATCAGAGTTTTATTAGTTTTTTTGGCTGTAGGTTCCACTAACTAGTTTTACGGTTTGCGGAGACGCTGAGGTGCCGGGATTTAGACCCGTAGGAGTTCTTTCACGTGCCAGTAAATCTACCGACACGAGGCTGACGAATTTGAGCACCTTCAAATACCACCGGACTGAGCCAGGATCGAACCTGCCAAGTTGGGGTGAGAATGCCAGAGCCTCAGCCGCCTGAGCCACTCAGACCGGTTGTCGTATCAGTACTTCATCCTAGATAGTAGGTACGGGACTCCGCAACCCTCTCGATCATTTGGCTTGTGGAGTGAGATTTTCAGTAGAGATTTTTCTAATACGAAAACATCGTTTGTGCAAACGTTTTTATTTATTTAATTAAAAATTAAATTATCTTTATTAATACAGTATATTGGAATTATGTTTTATTTTATATCCAATTATTAACTGTATTATGTAAATATTTGCAGAGAATATCCTTTAACGATTCAAAAATGGCATCGACAAAAAAGCATTACACTTTCAAAATGGCAGAGGCTAGAAAGGCAAAATAATAACTGGCCCTACCGTTCCCAAATGCACGGAAACATGTTTATCTGACACTTTGATATATTCACTCAGATAAAGAAGGTATTTTACCCAACTTCCGAGTTCTAAGATATCCTTTTCTCTTCACTCGCACCGAAGTCCTTGACTTTCTCGCTCCTCCACCGAGATGTTTCGTGATTTCGCAAGGTGTTTCTCGGGAGCATCCCTCATTCGTGCAATTTTCCTCCTAATAACCAATCTTTAATTTGTTTCTACCTCTTTGACACCCACTTCGTCCAAACCTTCCTCAGCCGCAGATGTTAGGCTTTCTATTTTCCTTGCAGATTTAGTGTCTTGTGGGCCAGCGTCTCTACATTCATCTTTCAGATGTGGTCATCTCCTCTTCCTCATAACAATTGTTTTTTTCTTTCTTTCTTTCTCTTCTGTCATTAACTGGATCCGTCACCCTTGTCAGGATTTTCACCGCATAGACGCACACTGTTTTGACCACCGAACAATAATGCTTTAATTTGGCTTGAATGGAGATCAACTGGATGTATAGATTCCACGACATAGTCTAAGAGCCATTACCATTCTCTTCACTCTTTCGTGTAGTACCTGTTTTTCATACCCATTGTGGAGGGGTGGGTGGGGTGAGAAATTATCCCAAATATTTTCATTTCTTAACATGGTGTAGTTTACAAAACTTAGTTTCCATTCCGTTTTTGAGATCCACTTTGTCCGTGTTCATGTATGCAGTTTCCTCAAAGGAAATTCTTAACTCAGTTTTGGCAGCTACATTTTGTAACTCTTCAGAGTGCTTCGTGGCAGTGCGGAGGTTGCCTAGCAGAAGTACGACATCATTTGCGAAGGCTAGACAATCGAACATGTGTGTTCGATGTTATGTATTTTCTGTCTTACTTTATGGTGCCGAGACTTGGATCCTAGCAGAGAACACCACTAAAAACTTCGATCCTTTGAGACGTGCTCAGAATATCATGGGCCGGGCTGAGTGTCTCAGACGATTGAGGCGCTGGTCTTCTGACCCTAACTTGGCAAGTTCAGTCCGGTGGTATTTCAAGATGTTCAAATACATCAGCATCCTGTCGGTAGATTTACTGGCACACGAAAGAACTCCTGCGGGACTAAATTCCGTAAAAGTAGTTAGTGAGACGTAAAGCTATCATGTTTACACACTCCAAGGCTAAATGATTAGCGTGCTGGCCTTTGATCACTGGGGTCCCGGGTTCGATTCACGGCAGGGTCGGGAATTTTAACCATCACTGGTTAATTTCCCTGGCACGGGAGCTGGGTGTATGTGTTGTCTTCATCATCATTTCATCCTCATCACGACGCGTAGATCGCCTACGGGCGTCAACTCAAAAGAACCTGCACCTGGCGAGCCGAACCCGTTCTGGGATCTCCCGGTATAAAAGCCATACGCCATTTCATCATGCTTTCACAGTATACGTAACAATGCAGTACTCCAACGCCTGAACAAGAAGCTAGAGGTCATGCACAAAAGAAGAAACTTGAGTACTTAGACTATATCATTCGAAATGATAAATAGAGACTCCTTTAGCTTATCTTACAAGGTAAAATTGAAGGAAGGGGGAAAGGAGAAAATATTGGTTACATAATTTCGTACTGGTTTACTATTACACATACCGAGCGAGTTGACAATGCGGTTAGGGGTGCGCAGCTATGAGCTTGCATTCCGGAGATAGTGGGTTCGAACTCCACTGTCAGCAGCCTGAAGATGGTATTCCGTGGTTTTCCATTTTCACACCAGGCAAATAGTCCTGTTTGTGAAAATTGTGCCGTTTTTAATATGATCGAGCCTGTTATACGATAACATTTGTTTAAACTGCGTTATTCCAGTTGGTTAATATTGTATTCTGACAAGAATACTGACTTCATTGTAATGACCTATATCGAGTTCACTTCGACACGTGAATTCAAATGTGTCTTAGGCCTCGGCCGCTTCCTTCCCACTTCTAGCCGTTTCCTATCCCATCGTCGCCATAGAGCTGTCTGTGTCGGTGCGACGTAAAGGCAATTGGTAAAGAACAAAAAGAAAAAAACTATTACACATGATATACCACTTGCCGACTAGAGCTAAGAACCATCAGTATTTAGGAAGTTATGCAATTCCAATTATTTAAGGTGTTGTATAGACCGCTGTTCGCGTGATAGGTTGTAGATATTATTGCCTGTTAGGAAGTTGAAACAATTAGAAAATAGATTTCCACTTCTAGACAAGCAAATGGCCCTGAGGTTCACTGAGCCTACACCAAAAATGAGTACCAGGTTAATTCCTACGGGCAGAGGTGGCTGGACCTAGAGATAACCACTCTATCCCGCTTAATGCTGACGCTGCGTATAGAGGAAGCCTCCTTTACCTTCCAGTCCTCCGAGGGCCTTCGTGATTTATACAGAGCTGGCTTTGCTTTGAAGGTGAATCGATAAAATAAAAATATGGAATGGATTAGGATAACTTTATAATCACGTTTATTGTTTGTTCTCTGGGAAACTTCGTCACGTGAATTCAAATGTCCACTTGATTTGTTGGGGTTGAATACACTGCGGAAAATGACTGTAATTGTATGCCAGTCGCAATCCCAAAGTCATTTTCAACTAAGTGAAGAAGAGCTTGGAGAAAAAGGTACACCCAGTACGACCGCTGACAGCGTTACTTTAGAGATCTTGGAAATTGTAGCTCTCCGATCAAGCACGTACTGTATTTATTTCAGTTGTGCCTGTATGCGTTATTTAACAACCCAAAGAGCTATGGAACGGTTCATGCTAGGCTTGACGAAGAAAGACAGGAAGAGAGCAGATTACATCAGGTCAGTCACAAAGGTCAGTGACATTTTAGAAAGGGTATTTACCCTAAAATGGCAGTGGGCAGGCCATGTTGCTCGGAGAACTGATGGTAGGTGGACAAAGCTTGTGCTTGAGTGGTGTTCGAAAGATCATCTCAGACCAAGGGGAAGACCACCGGACAGATGGGATAAAGACATCCGGAAGATTACTGGGATCAATTGGCAGAATATCGCTCAAGACCGTCCCAGATGGAGAGACCTCATGAAAACCTACCTTGCTTCGGACTTAAAGAGGCCACATCGTAAAAACGATTGAATATGGCTGATAGTGATAGTGATAGTGATGCATGTTATCGTAGTTCATCTGTACTGTGTTTTCCTTTTTGCGTGCTCACCACGGAGCGTGATTTATTGAGTAAAGCAAGCTTCATTTTTTCCTCATAATTTAAGTAATGGAAAGATTAACGCAAATGATCGGTCATATTTTTGAACTGTCGTTTTATTAAATCTGTTGTACAAGTATTGTAAACTGCAGACAGCTGGTACAATGACAACGGAGGTCTTCCGCGCTATGTGTGAAAGAAGGTACAATATTCCCGTCTCCCAATATTCCACCATCCGCGCTGGAATGTTACATTTCCTGACCGCTTGCCAGCGCTTCTCTCATTCATCGTTCGTTCCCTTTTCTTTTCTTTTTTAGGAAAGTGCAAAAATAATGTATGAGGTACATAAAAACAAATTTATGCATTAGTTGCGATTGTTCTGTTGGTAATCGGAGAAGCGTTTTATTTAATAACCATGAGATAGGTTGGCTGGTATAAATGCTGCGTGATTTTACAATATAAATTTTCAGTTTTAATGCTGAAATGAAGCTTGTGATCTGTCGTATGATGTGACCGAATTAGTTCATTAATCACCAGTTTGCAGCTCCTCAGTGAGTAATGTAATTGGTTTTACGTCCCACTGACTACTACTGCGGTTTTCGGTAACGCCGACAAATCCACCGAATACTTTGATGAACTTACGTTACCAAAGTACAGTAAAACAAAACGGACTATAGACTTTGCATTTCTGCTGTGACTGTGTTATGAAACCACCGCCTAGGTAAATATTTTCCTATGGTGTTGATAAGCCATACCCGAACATTTAATTTAGTTTGTTGCCGCTGCATTTGAAATAAATGAATTTAAGTAATTTTTTCGTTCGATTAATATAATGTGAGGTGAGTCGATCGGAATAGAAGCAAAATAGTCAACACTTTGTATTATATCATATCACATATCATATATCATATCCTTATAATATAATATAATATAATATAATATAATATAATATTATATTATATTATATTATATTATATTATATTATATTATATTATATTATATTATATTATATTATATTATATTCCGGGAGGTACACCTCAACTCCGCACATTCAAAACAAGCGCCTTTAAGAACGCTATATATCAAACAAAACTTGAAACTGCTACTGTATGAAGTTGGGACATTAATCAGAAGATGTCACTACTGAATAACTGATAAGTTTGTCATTTCTAAGTTTCCTAAACTGATTTGTTTTGTTTTGTTTTGTTTTGTTTTGTTTTGTTTTGTTTTGTTTTGTTTTGTTTTGTTTTGTTTTGTTTTGTTTTGTTTTGTTTTGTTTTGGTGTACATCAAGAAGTTTGAACTTTTCTCCATATATGTCTCTACAAAACTGAGGTCACGCACTCTGGTGAAAAAAATTGTGTCTAAAGTTTTTTCTCAAGTAGATTAACTTTCATTTATTTTTTATATATTTCAAGGTTTGCAACACCTCCTTCCCGCCAGCTTTGGTGTCTGGCCAATCAAAATTTTTCTCTAATTATTTTTCGGCCTATCACAGGCTTCTTGTTGGTTTTTGGGTGTAACTTTTGATTCGGCCAATAAAATTGAGAGGGTGTGTCCGAACTAGTCCAGAATCCTCTAGAACCGTCCCTTCACGTATATAAGCTGCGGTCTTTCAGGCTACCTTGTCTTTGGATCACCGAAATTCTGTGTGTGTTTGTGTGTGTGTGTGTGTGTGTGTGTGTGTGTGTGAAGTCAGGAGGCGGGGCGCCTCGTTCTTCGCCAGGCAGTTCAACCGCCAAGGTAATGGCCACCTGTCTTATTTTTCTGTAGCTAACTCCGCAGACTTACACGAGGGGAAGGTTCTAAACTTTAATTATGTAACCATCTCATTCTGAAATGTAATAGTCTTCTTTCTAATGTAAACTTCATAAAAGTCTTTAACTGTAAATCGGGGAGAGAGTGTGTGTTACCCTCTCGAGTTCCCCTTCAATTTATTGTGAGTTGACTACGATTTTGTAACTGTTTCTCTTTTCCATAAAGCATTAAATTAACCTTCATTCGAGTCACCTCAGTAGCTTGGGATTAGCCCCTGCATCATCGGGCCGAGAGCCCAATTACGGTTTTATACTAAATTTTCTAGGAGCGCAAATGTACGCCTCCATTCTGTTTGTGTCCGGGCCATTAATTTAACCTGTTCTTTTTCCACGAAGGCCCAGTAGGTTGGGCAATAGATACCCCTGTGTAAAAATTTTTAAATTGTAAATTGTGGCTAGAGAGGACAGAGATTGTAAGGTTTTGTGTAATGTTGCCTTAAGCGGCTGTAAGAAAGTGGTTAATGTTGGAGAGCATGTAAGCTCTTTTCTAAGTTACTGTAATATTGAGGGGTGCCTTTGGAAGACCATAAATTATTAGTCTTGGAGCCAAGTGCTCGTGAACACTGTGTATTGGGAGATACCTCTCCTTGTCTGACTGACGCAACATTTGCGAATGGTAAAATTGAAGCTTGAAGCTCAAGACTTGTAAATTACCTATCCTTGGGTTTTCGATTTTATATCTCTATTGCTATTTTGTACCTGATTACCAGTACCTGAAAAAGTTGTTTGTTAAATTTGAGATTCTGAAAGAAATATAACCTTATTTTTAAAGTTTAATTTAATCTTTGATATACTGTAGTAGATAGACCCATTCCGCCCAGCACGTTTTTTCACCACTTTCTGCTCCACGGAAACTCCGTAACATATTATATTATATTATATTATATTATATTATATTATATTATATTATATTATATTATATTATATTATATTATATTATATTATATTATATTATATTATATTACTAATTACACAGCAACATACAGTATGCTGTGTGTTTCAAAATAATTTTCTAAAATGGTACAACATTACTTTTCTTGAGCTAAATGTTATCTTTATATTCCCGTCAGTGTAAAAAGCTCGTGTGGCTTAATTGTTTTAATAATCCCTCCACACTTAAAAGTTTGTTGGATAAATCTCAGGTGTGAAGAATACTGTTCTATCTGGAATCCTTAACAGTAGTTCGATTCCTTGGCTGAAAGATCAGCGTAGCAACATTCGGTTCCCGGCCGGGTGGGTGATTTTAAATATCTGGTTATTTCCTCCTGGTCGGGGACAATGTGTTTGTGTTAGTCTTAACACACGTATCTTCGATCACACGCGGCATAATAAACTACTCTGGTGGACAAAAATATCCATACACCATGATATAAGGAATGTAGAATACGGAAATTTTCGCAATATATTTGTCGAGGTAACATATTTAATTAATTAAAGGTACAAGACCACAGGTGAATATCCGCGTGAGAAAAGCCATTGTAAATGTGCCATGCTGGTCCATTAATAACCGGTGTAATCGCCTGACTGTTGAAAACAGACATGCAAACGTACATGCAATGTGTCGTACAGGTGTCGGATGTCAGCCTGTGAGATGGAGTTCCATGTCTGTTGCACTTGGTCGCTCAATACAGGGACGGTTAATGCTGGTTGTGGATGACGCTGGAGTTGTCCAATGATGTCCCTTACGTGACCGATTGGGGACAGATCGGAGGATCGAGCAGCCCAAGGCAACATGTCGACACTCTGTGGAGCATGTTGAGTTACAACAGCGGCATGGGGGTGCCATTATCCTGTTGGAAATCACCACCGGGAATGCTGTTCATGAATGGCAGTACAACAGGTCGAATCACCAGACGGACGTACACATCTGCAGTCAGGGTGCGTGCGATAACCACGAGAGTGCTCCTGCTGTTATTGCTCCACAGACCAGAACTCCTGGTGTATATCCAGTGTGTCGACGCCGCAGTCAGATGGAATGTAGGCGCTCACCTGGCCTCCTTCTAACCAACACACGGCTATCACTGGCACCAAGGCAGAACCGGCTTCCATCGGAAAACACAACGGACCTCCACCCCATCCTCCAATGTAATATCGCTGACACCACTGAGGTCACACACGGCGGTGGTTTGGGGTAAGTGGAATGCACGCCGCAGAGTGTCTGGCTCGCAGCTGTCCTTCAAGTAACCTTTTTCTTTTATTATGTCGGGGGGGGGGGGGAGGCTCGAAGCCCGTTCCCCCCGTGTGACCATCGACTCACTCTACATGGCCTCCGACATGCTATTAATTTTTAAGAAGAAAGAGATAGCAGGGGAATGGGGATTGATACAAGGAGTATCTGCCTTTTTCCGAGTCAGACTCGCTACCACGGCAAAGTTTGTATAGGTTGGGTAGTGTTAAGGTGTGGTATTGAAAGGTCAGGGAAAAAACCACATAGGCAGAAACAGAAAGAGCCTACATGTAAAATCTGACATCTTGTGATAGCACATGCAAAGATATGGGCTGGAAAGGTCCAGTGGTAGTGTTAGTTGAGAAGAGGTATCATGCACCAGCCATAGTTCATCGCCTCGCCGTTCCTTCTGCCTGGGAATCAGTCCGTCTGGGCACTGCCGTGACTAGCGCGGACCTTGCTGGCTGCGGAGCCATGCATCGAGTTCCACTAGGACCCGCCGCACAGCACCACCTCCTTGGGGTCCCTCGTATCCAGTCTCCGATCCCGGAGAATGGGGCCGAGCCCGCCGAGGCGGGGGCCTCCTAGAAAGGGGTGGGTCATGACGCCGGGCCTCCTTCCTCTCTGCCCGCGCTATGGCCCGGTAGACTGGGCAACTGCGATGGGTGGCCGGTGGCCCCCCGCGCAGTTGGCGCACACCGCCGCCTCCTTAAGTGTTACGCAGGCCGTGTAGCGGTGATCACCACCACAATGCTCGCACCTTACTTGGAGCCCACACCTCTCCTGCCGGTGGCCCCACCTCAGACAGCGGAAACACTCCAAGAACTAATGAGGGGGACGTTTTACTCTCACCTGACTGCCGCTACCCGTTGAGGTCCTCTCCTGATTGGCTCCTCGCTCGGCTGCTGTCCTGGGAGCAGTCCTGGGTTGCGGCTGGGCGGCCCTCTCCTGGTGGGCCGGCGTCGCCTTCTGTTTCCTGGTCCGGCGTCGTCTTCTTCCCGGGGGCTTCTTCTCGGCAGGGGAAGAGGCCTCGTCCTGGTGGCCCTCCTTCCGGCCTGGTGACCCTGGGGTAGCTGGTGGCTCCGCTGCGTCGCCGTCTTCTTCCTTCCCGTGGCTGGCGGCGGCGGCGTCGGTCGGTGCCAGCAATCGACTGCGTTCCCTGTCCTGTGGGACGCATATCGAGGTCTGCATCTCGACAGACAGCGGCTACAGCATGCCAGGGGGCGTCCTTCTCCACTGCCGTGCTGCCATCCACCATCGCGGACGCTTTCCTGGTTTGCGCCCGGGTTACAGGCCCCTCCTGGTAAGCCTGCGTCTGCGTCCACTTTGCCCTGGCAGGTGGTCGACGATCCTGGTTGGCGGCCTTGTTGGTCTGCGTGTACTCCGTAAAGTACAGCTTTCCAACTGGGGTCGCGCCTTCGCGGCGCTCGGGAGCGCCGCTGTCGTCCTCGAACCTCGGCTCCGTCTGTGTGGCAGCCTCCTGGTAGCCTGAGACGTCCAGGGCAACCTGGAACTGCTGGGACGCGCGCTCCTCATAGACGTTGAAGCTAGCTGCGTCTTTAGGGCGAATGATGAACGCCCAGGCAGGGATCATATGGCCGATGATCTGCAGGATTGGCTCCCCGATAGAATCCGTGGTCGCCTTGAGGTGGTCGTATACGTGGAGCGTCCCCTGGTGGTTGTCCTCCCCCAACCGGTTATACACCACTAGCCCCGGGCGCTGATAATTGGGGGCTTCCATCGTATAGAGCGCGTCTTGTAGCTTCTCGAAGGCTCCCTCGTAGTCTTGGTCGACCAGTCTCACTGGTAGGGTCGTCTTCTCCATCCTGGTCCTCCTGAAAATAAACTCCTGAAAGAGAAAAGCGAGCACTTATAAGTGCTCAGCTCAGACAAAAGCTCTTTCGAAGTCGTACTAATAAGTACAGCAGCCTGGTTACCATTTTAAGAAGTACTGAGCGCCTGGCAAGGGGAGAGAAAGCAGAGCGAGAGGCACGTACGTCCTTCCGCTAAAACAGTCAGCTCGTCCCTCTTCAAGTAACCGATTTCGAACAGTTCGTTGGGTCACTGTGGTGCAAATGCCGCTCGATTTGCTGTTGCAGACGCAGTCCGCTGCGGCACAACATTACGCCGGATAGGGCGGTGCTCCCTCTCGGTGGTGCCACAGGGACGTCCGGAACTCGGTCTAATTGCGAGCGTACCTTCTCGTGACCACTGCTGCCAGCATGCACGCACAGTGGATATATTCCTGCCAAGTCATTCTGCGGTAGCGTGGAAGAAAAATCAACCTTCACGTGGCCCTATTATACGACCTTGTTCAACCGCAGAGCTGTTGATACTGTTCGTAAAGGCATTCTTGACCCACTCACAGTCACTCCGTCGAATCTCAGAGGTAACTAACTCTCGCTTTTTTTTCGGGAGGGGAGGGCGAAGCCCGCTCCCCCCGCCTGGCCGTCGACTCAATCTACATGGCCTCCGACATACTATTAATTTCTAAGAAAACAGATAGCAGGACAGAGTGGGAAAGGTACTACAAGAGTACCTGCCTGCTTGCACGTTAGACGCGTTACCAGGCAAGGTTTGTGTTGATACGGTAGTGTTAAGGCGTGGTATTAAGGGTCAAGAGAAAACCACATAGGCTAAAATGAAAGTGCCTACATGTAAAACCTGACAAATTTTTATAGCACAGGCAAAGGATGTAGTTTCTGGGTATGTCCAGGTGTTCGTGTTAGTTGAGAAAAGGGTATCTTGCACCAACCACGAACCATAATCTCGCCATTATAGCTATCAGGGGATCAGTCCGTCTGGGCACTGCTGTGACTAGCGCGGGCCGCACGCTCTCGCGTCATGGAGCGTCATGGGGCCGCTACTAGCGCCACGCTAATGCGATTTGCGGGAAATTTGAATCAGCGTCGTCTTTTAGATGTATAGACACGCCTGTCAACGTTCGTTAATATAGCACAACCTCTTCTTGGTGTTTGGATATTTTTTTCCGCCAGTGTACTAACTACTCCAGAAACACACAATAATATATACATTCCTGCACATAGGGCATCCAGCTCTGCCAAGTCCACATGTTGGACGCGATTGGCACCCACGGCACCACCAGAGTGTGGAAGAAGAAGAAGAAGAAGAAGAAGAGGAGGAAGAATTCCATAATAATTAATTTTGTTGTCCGTCCGGGAGTCCCAGCCAGCACTCTTTTCTTCCTTATTAAGTGAGACTGCAGTGTAACCTTGTCAGAGCCTGGAATGAGATCGAATTATTTACTTACTGTTGTTCAATTACAGAGGATATCAAGTATATTCGTGTGATATTTATTTTGGCACGAGCTGTCCTGAATGTAGTTTCCGCCAGTGATCTTTTCCACTTCAGCAAGTGCTGGAATGGGATGTCGAACTCTTTATTGCTGTTATTGGGTGTGTTAATGGCTTCATTTATCTGTATTTATCTTCCCCGTGTTTTTATGCACGCAGTATCTAGTAGGCTGCGTTATTATTGGTGGTGGTGATTATTATTTCAAGGCAGTCTGCCTTGAACAACCGAGGAGTGAAGTCGCGTGGTGCAGTGCGTGCCGTCAGTATGGACGGTATTGAGCAGTACCGGGCCGCGATTGGGAAATGACAGGTGAAGCAGGGGAAGGAGGCCAAGAATGGGCTGATGAGAAGATAAGAAGAAGTTAAAATGGGTGAAGCGGTGCTGGTGGCGACAGTGATAGCTGTGTTGCTGGTGAATGGGTGGAGGGTGGGTGGTGGAATTAAACGCAGGCCCAAATGCCAGCGGAAAATTCAGTATGGAGGACTTGGCAGCACTTAAGGTGGTAGTGAGAGAAGTATTACAAGAAAATTGTCATTGGGATAAGGTACAAGAAATAAAGGACATGATGGAAGAGCAGAGAAAGGAGATAGGGGACATGAAGAAATTGTTAGAAACGAAGACGGAAGAATCAAACAGGAGAGTGGGCAACAAGGAGAAGGAAATAGAGTTATTAAGAGGAAAAGTGATACATCTAGAAGAGGAGGTGTTGATGCTGAAGAGAGGAGCAGAGGGGTATAGGCAGGAGAGAATGAAGAAAGCCATATTTATATATGGTGTGGAAGAAGGTGAGAGGGAAGGTAAGATTGAACTCACAAGGTAGTAGAAGTCATACGAGATAGGATGAAGATAAACTTCAGTGAAGTGGACATAGACGACGTGGAGAGAGTGGGAAAAGCTAAAGGGCGGAGGCCTATTAGGGTAAAAATTTTCTCTACCCTAATGGCAGAAATGCGATAAGAAATGGTAACAATTTACAAGGCCAGAAAGTAGGGGTGAAAAGAGACTTGGGAAGAGAAGGCAGTGAAATTATGAAGATATTGAGCAGACACCTTTGGAGAGCGAGACAACAAGGTCTTAAGACCCGAATAAGAGGTCAAAGGCTAGTTGTGACGAATGGAAGATAGGTAAGAGAGTACTCAGTGGCGAAGTTGAAAGAGATGGACGAAAGCGTGAGTGCCGAGGGGGGAGAGATGGCAGTGCAAGATAGAAAGAAGGAAGAAGGAACAATGAGGAGTGGAGCGGAGGGAGGAGAAGAGATCAACCCAGGTGGAACTGGACAGTGTCGTGTGGATACAGAAGATCAGAGCAGTGTAGGGGTGAGTGAGGGTGAACAGCAAGAAATGGCAAGAGGTGAGTGCAGTCTTTTAGTGAACAAGAAAGGACATGAGAAGAGTGGTCGACAGGAAGGTAATGCAGTTATGAGCAAAGTAAGAAGTAGGAGTTTGAAAGACTTATGGGGTAAAGTAACTAAGGGGATGGAGGATACGGAGGGCATGGAAAGGCAAAGGTTGCTAAAAAAGGAGGAATGGAGATAGGGGATCAGGGGACGAGAACTACAAGGAGTATGAATAGGGGAGGAAATTTAGAAGGGAGGGAGGGAAAGTTATAACTATATTGGAAAATAGGATGTGTGAATATTGAGGGACTAATAAGCAAACTAGGAAATAAGAAGGTTCGGGAAGTAGTAGAAAGTTTCGACGTTGGTGGCACTCTTGGAGACTTGGCTGGATACAGGGAAAGATATTACATGGAAGGGGTTTGTGATTAAATATAAATATAGAAGGAAGGAGAGGACTAAGGGACGAGCCCCAGGAGGGATCGTAGTATTAATTAGGGAAGAAATTAGTGAACTTGTGGAGGACGTCGTGGCAGATATGGAAGAAACCATATGGGTGAGATTTAATATGGGATGGGTAGAGGGAAGGATGAAGAAAATAAATATAGCGTTCGTTTAATGTCACCCTAGTAGTTCAGCATATGCTAATAAGTATTTTTGAAGAGCTATTTGTGGATATTAGTATGATAAGAGAGAGGTTTGCAGAGGAAGAGGATATGTTGCTATTCGGAGATTGGAACGCGAGAATAGGGGAACAGAGTCCAGTATATAGTAGGGAAGATGGGAAGTATTTGTTGAAAAGTAGAAGAAGTGAGGATAAATTGTAAACAACTATGGAGACAAGCTCCTAGAGATGTGCGCGGCGGGAAATTTGTATATTCTGAATGGATGGAAGGAGGGTGACAGTACGGGGAAATTGACCTATGTTACAGATAGGGGAGGTAGTGTTATAGATATGGTTTTAAGCTCGCAGGGAGTGTTGGAGGATATTGCAAGGATGGAAATAGAAGACTGGATTGAATCTCACCATTTTCCAGTATGGGTTATGTTAAAAAGAGGGGAGGAGAATCATATAAGGAAGGAAATTAAGATGAAGGATGAACAAGCGAGTGGATATAAGAAGTACAAATGGTCGGGGAAAGTGGCAAGGGACTGGGATAGGGTAACAAAAGAGGAATTACATATTCTGAAATATGGATGGGAAGGAGCGGTAGAAGAGAATAATATTGATAAAGCCTTGGAATAACTGCAACATCCAATAAAGATGATAGCACAGGAGGGAAAAGGTAGAAGGAGGAAAAAGAAAGAGAATGAAGAATGGTTTAATTGGGAGTGTGAAGATATGCGGAAGAGGGTGCTGTTGGCATTAGGAGAGTATAGAAAAAAAGGTGGGAGTGCAGAAAGGGAGGTCTTCTGTAAGTTTAGGAAAGAGTATAAAAAGAAAATTTGTGAGGTAAAGAAGGAGTGGTTAGAGGAACAAACTGAAGCCACAAATAGAGAAACGATTAACAGAATAATAAAGGGTGGAAGGAGTCTAGGGGTAAAGAGCATTGAAAATGTATAGTGGGTGAGCTACTTTAGTGAATTACTCGGGGGTAAGGAGGAGGAATGCTGGAGGAAGACGGGGGGAGAAGTAATTTGGAGGAATAGAAGAGTAGCAAATTACGATCTGGACAAGGAAAATACGAGGGAGGAAACCTTAAGAGTGATAAGAAGAATCAGGGGCAGGTCGGCGGGGGGTTGTAATGGGATCAATAATTTTTGGAAAGAAATTAGCAAAAATGAGGGAATGATAGAGGGCATAGTGAAACTATTTTATAAGATCTTTCATCAGGGGAAGTACCCGAAGGAATGGGAAACAGGAATTGTATGTCCAATATATAAGGGAAAGGATAGTATAAACAGTTTGAATAATTATAGAGGAATATCTCTGTTAGATTCCTTAAGTAAAATTTACACAGGGGGTGTTGGCGAACAGGTCGAGTGAATGAAGTATTGTCTGATTTCCAAGGAGGATTTGGAAGAAAGAAAAGAACAGTGGATAATATAATGATAATGATGACAGTTTTGGAAAAGTATAGGAGCCTGTCAAGAAGGAAGGTGTATGTGGCGGCAATCGATTTTGAAAAGGCGTTCGATAAGGTGGATAGAGAAGCTCTATTAGAGAAACTGGGAAGGCTGGGGGTTTCGGGAAAGATGATGAGGGCAGTAGAGGGGATATATAGGGTAGTCAGGTTCTGTGTAAAATTGGAAGACGATAGGTTGAGCAGATCATTAGAGTCCAAGGTGGGTTTAAAGCAGGGGTGCAAATTATCGCCAATTTTGTTTATTTATTAACGATATCTTGGAGGGGCATGGGGCAAGCAGGTGGGCAGTGCCGGTAATTAATGGGGTGGAGGTCCCAGGATTGATTTTTGCTGATGATGTGATTTTGATGACTCTAACCCAAGGAGGGATGCAGAAGGCTTTAAATGCAGTGTCGGATTTTGCGAAGAAATGGGCCTTGAAAATTAATGGGAACAAATCTAAAATGCTAATAGCACAGGCACACAAAGGAAGAAGGGATGACGGGAAATGGGTTGTGCAGGGAAAAAGGTTGGAACTGGTAAGCAAGTTAGAATATCTATGAGTCATTATTAATAGTAAAGGCATCTGGAATGATCATATTAGGAGGGCGAGAAGCAGAGGGTGGGCTGCCCTAGCCTCAGTCAAAAACTTGCTAGCGAAATATCCGAGTATCAATTATAAAACCCTGAGGTTAGTTCTAAGATCGGTGATTTTCGGGAGGGTACTGTATGACGCGGAAGTATGGGGGTTGGATGACAAAAGAGTTGAACTAAGACGAATTATTAGTAATTTTGATAAGATGGTGATGGGGTTCCCGATGTGCACAGCCAATGCAGGGGTGGAATTAATGTGTGGGGAGGATTTGGAATCTGAGTGTGTGAAAAGAATAGTTAGATATTGGATGAATTTGAAACGACAGGAAGGAGGGTATTACAGGTACGAACAACAACGGAAGAGTATGTATAAGGGATAAAATGAAGGGATACTTGGAGATGATAGGCCTGGGGTACAGGTGGGAGAAGTGTGGAAGAAGACGGAAGCTAGAGGGATGAAGGTACTGGTAAGGAGGATTAGAGATTTGGGTAGGCAGAAATTATTGGTCGAAAGTAGATTAAGAAGTTGCCTTAGTGTTTTTAATAAAGTTGAGGAAGTAACGGGGGTAAATATTAAATACGTTGATAGGTTGAGAAGGAGAGGGTCGGTATGGTGGTTGTTGGGCATACATAAAAATACGGGGTGGCTGATAGGTAGAGATAAGGCAGTATGTATACTTTGTGGGGCGGAGAACGATGATTTTCACTTATTAGGTGAGTGTGAAGAAACGAGTAAGATTAGAAATAGTTTACTGAGTGCCAAACATCGGAAAATTTTAGGTAAAGGGGATGAGCAGGGTATTATAAGATGCAGTCGCTTAAGTGCGGCCAGTATCCAGTATTCGGGAGATAGTAGGTTCGAACCCCACTGTCGGCAGCCCTGAAGATGGTTTTCCGTGGTGGGTATTATAAGGTGGATTATTAAGGAATAGGAAAACGGAGGAGAACTGAACAGATATTTATGCGAGGTAAAACATTCCTGTGTGAAAAAATGGAGGAGGAAGGGGCATAGGACGGTAAGTCAGGATGGAAGGAGAAGTGTTTAAGAGTATGAGGATATTCAGTCAGTGGAGTTCGTTGGAAAATTTAGAAGCTAGCGAAGTGTAGGTGATGTGGATATAGTGAAGTACCGGTAGTTTGAATTCGAGACTGGAGGCTAAGTAAGACCAAGTGATAACAAAGGTCGTTGAGGTGGCGATGTAGTTGAGTGAGTAAATGTTATGCCATCTTGGAAATGTAGATGCCTTAACGATTGCGATACTGAGGATTGTACGCAATTGTTCTCATTTGGTTTACTTGAATCCAAGGGAATTAGGTAATGGAACAAAGAATGCGGAGTAAGCAGTAGTGATTACACGGGAGTGAGCCAAATCTGTTGTACAGTACAGTCAGCGGTTCTTTCAGCATAATCTGTTGTGAAGGCCATGTGGAGTATACAGTCATGTGGTGAATGCAAGGTCAGGGTAGGGCCAGATTAGTTGTTTCGAGGTAGATTTGTGTTTATTATTATTATTATTATTATTATTATTATTATTATTATTATTATTATTATTATTATTATTGGTACTTGGTTGTATATATTAGGGCATGTGCGTTTTTCTCACTATTCACGCATGGTAGGAGCTGGCAAGGAATGATGTGCAAGGGAGAGTAGGACATACCCGTAAGAAGACGGGGTGGCCGTGCCCACTCCAAATAAGTAAAAGAAGAGAGAAATGTGTGAGGCGGGATATGGGAGGAGAGCGGCTCCAGTTTCACGTGGTAGGCCGCAATGGAATGGTGAGAGGAACGCATTGTCATCTGGTAGGATTGTAGGGGTCTTCCTTATGGCCCCATAGATAGGGCCGGTCGTGTCGTCATCGGGAGGGCGGCCTTCTTCTCACCAGGGGTGATGACACGGCCGGACAGTAGTAGTAGTAGTCAGCAATATTATGTCTTGCTTTATTTTATTATTCTTTATTGTTCATTTTCTTTTGTGTCTTAATATTAAGTGGAGACGATGGGCGTGGCATGAGGGACTGAGGATGACTGCCGTGGTGATTCTACCTTGGGAGTGTCACGTTTCCGGAGTATCCAATGAACCTCATGGCATGCCCAGGGAATCCGGTATTTCTTTTCTTTTCTTTTGATTTGAGTTGTCCATGTGAGCATGTATTGGTGCAGATTCGTCTGTTATGTTCAATAAATACCTATCTATCTATTATTTCAAGGAAAAGACAAACTAGGTAATAACAGTTTTGTTATTGGGTTTATGATGATTTGTATAAAGGTAATTCGTTTAATAAAAAGGGTATGTCATTTGAATGACCTTTTTCATTATACTGTGTTCAAAATAGTTAATATATCATAACTGTAAGTACTTGTTTATATACAGTAAAAGACCTGTATATTAATATGTTAATTAGGTTTTTGAAAGAAATGAAGTGGAATGAAACTAAGATATTTTCATAGGCTTATAGCAATATGTAACTTTGATGTAAAGATGACTCTAGTATGAAATAACTGAAGGCTACCAAATTTTTCCGGTAAGTAACCATCCTCCTATTATATTCCCCTTCCTGGTATACCATGATCTAAAAAGTGGTTTTGTAGCTTTCGGCTCGTTGATTCTGAGGCTGTACCAGTTCAGAGACACCACTGCTACGAGTAGATTAGCCTGAGTGGAACCTACCTGACAAGGTGTCCCTCGAGTTACCTGAAAGGTCTCTGTGCTCTTTTCCTCCTGTGGGTGGGGGAGCCCTGAGGGGTCATCCCCTTAATAGCGTAGGTTGGCGACGGTGAGGGCCCCTACCTGAATCTCGAATTGTTTCCACTTGTTTTAACCCCCTTGTTTAACCTATCATATTAGACCTCCCTTGGTCAATTCTTATTTTCCTCCGAACTTGACGTTATTAGATTGCGAAGCCCAGGGAGTCTTTCATTTTCACGCCCACCGTGGCCCTTTCTTTCTTGTGACGATACCCTCATTCTTCGCAGGGTCGCACTTTTTCCTATTTTCTTTTGTGTGAAGAGAGAATAGTTGCCCTGGTGTAATTCTTAAAACATTAATCTCTGCCACCACCGTGTTAAATTGATATTCTGAATTTCGGCTTTTTCATGTTCTGTGCTTTTCTAAAATGTTACATGACGTAACGACCTTTTCATTCCCGAACAATCCAGTTGCTTCTTATGTTTTCCCATTGTTATTTCGATAAAATTTCTCAAAATAAAAATGCGTCTTAATAATAATAATAATAATAATAATAATAATAATAATAATATAGGGCCTATGCTGTTGTATGTTGTGTATTCAGCCCGAAGGCTGGTTTGATCCTCCACAGTTCCGCCAACTGCTGTCATAGATAGCCTAGGCGTCACTGAAGAGGCATACTAGGGAAATGAGGAGTGAGGTAGTTTCCCGTTGCTTTTCTCACTGATCCAGAAGTTGCTATTACATGTCAGTCTGGTAAGCCCACTGAAATGCATGCACCAACCGACCCTATGAGTGTTACATTCTACATTCACACCGTTCATAACAGGGACTGGCTGCATAAGGAATGGTCACTTTCATATTGTCAAAGCCAGCCAAGGATGAGACTGAGGCAGGTCAATGACAGTAACAAATTAATTCTAGCCCATAACAGAAGACATAGTGCACTGTAAGCACTACATCTCGCCAGCAAAGGCATAATAATAATTAATAATAATAATAATAATAATAATAATAATGGCAATAATATCGGTATCAGATAATCTATCTTCTGAGATGATTGCTTATGGACGACATGCTTGTCAGTATTGATTATTTTTTTATGGTATGGCTTTTATTGCCTGGCGTGTCCGAGGGCATATTCGGCTCGCCTAGTGCAGGTCTTTCTATTTGACGACCATGGGTGACCTGCGCGTCTGGATGTGGGATGATGCTGATGATGATGAGGTATGAAGAGGGTGAAACCCGGTGTCGGTACGTAGCCTACTTCTGTCGTATAACACCAAGGCGTCTGCTCAAAGCTTCATGTCCCAATCCGACGGACGTATCTCCATCAACAGCGTCATATGCCCTCACCTCATATGAGCACTGCGGAGAGGTTTGGAATTCAGTCCAGGCTTTTGGCATGCAATCTAGTGATTATAAATTGTATACCACCACCTCTCCTACCATGCCGGCCAACTTTCTGTTGCTGATTCAATTTTGATGTTCTGCTTTCAGTTATAGATCGCACCACTGTAGTCAGTCACTCATTCATTGTTCCTTGAAGCGAAACCAAGACTCTGTGTAGCTAGATTAGGATGCTGATAGAATTTAGTCTTAAGAATACCGCATGTGTTTACATTTTGTTCATAGCGTCGTCAGTAACATAATCTTCCACGGATCTCACTCGTCTTAAAGAAAATCTACCTATTTCGAAGCCGCGCTCTTCAGTAGTGACAAAACATGACTGCTGCCTGGGAGACTGATTACCTCGGATCGAGTAGGGGTATTTCAGTCGCCTTGACATGGAATACTGCAGTGTATTCGAAACATTGGCAAACTGTACGTAATGTACAGAAAACATCAACAGGGTTCAACCCGGAAAAAGAAGTAAATAAAACGTGAAGACCTCGCCTCACAGTACTACTTTTTAGCGGTAGCCCGGTGTCTATTAGCGGCTTGTAGCATTTACTACGTCTACTGTAGTCGGAGTTGCCCAATTGTCTACTTCACTCCACACGAAGAAAGGGTAAAGACCACTGATCTCTGATGGTAAAGACTGAAGAGAATGTGGAAGAAAGTGGTTTGGCAACCTCTCCACACCAAACAAAGATCACTTAGAACTCATTATCTCAGCAGGGTGCAGGGTGTGACTGACTTGTCGGCTTCCAGCTCGCTTCCAGTAACTGAGGCCGTCATATTTTGTTCCCAAGTATACAAGAAGCTAGTACGTTAACCTTGTAATCACCGGCGTATTTGTACGACAGCTAACAAAATACTTTATTCTGCTGTCTCCCTGCATTCCTCGACATGTCCTCCTTCTTTCAGTTGAATTTGATGTACAAGTGTATTCTTCAACGCACGAAGGCTAGAGAGAAAATGTCCTCTCCACTGCCCAGTGGTGCCATCTTCCAGTACCGAGCAAGTAGCTGCGCGGCTTGAGTCACGTAGCTATCTGCTTGCATTCGAACCACGCTGTCGACAGCCCTGAATATGGTTTTCCGTGGTTTCCCATTTTCACACCAGGAAAATAGTGGGGGCTGTACCTTAATTAAAGCCACGGTCACTTCCTTCCCCCTCCTAGCCCTTTCCTCTCCCATCGTTTTCATAGACCTCTCTGTGTCGGTTTGACGTAAAGCAAATTGTAAAATATAAGTCTTCTTTCAGTCCGGTTACGAAGCGGGAAAGAATCTCTTCTGCATAGGTAGCTGTGTCTTTTATCCTATTTACGGGCATTAAGCTTGCTCAGAGGGTGCGAAACGTGTGCTGCTCTGCTCTACAATTATTCCAAGGTTGGTGATCAATGAGTACGGAAAGAGTGTTTGATAAAATAATGTGGAAATCCGCTTTATCGTCTTCTTTATTTGCACGTAGGCTGTATTTGCAATGTCAGTGGTCACTGTGTAAATCATCTGCGAGGACTCCCCGCTTCGCGGATGCTTCTTATTCAGTCTGGCGCTGTGTTTGCGCGTGATATCGATGAGCTGAATGCCATGCATGGGTGCCATTTCTCTTCTCATTCGCCATCCCGGCTTAACTTGCTTTACTTCCTGTAGGAAGAGAGGGGAGAGAGGGTTTGTATTCTGGAATTGTGGGAGAGTTTATAACTGTTCCCCTCGACGCGCCGCGGTTGAGGACGCGACCTGGCATAATCACCTTCAAACAATAGCCCGCAGTCTGACTTGAGATAATATTTTTGCCAGACCAACATGCTTGAAATCATTTACATCACAAACAAGACTTGTAATAACTAAGATACAATTATCTACGCTTCACTGTTCTATTTTCTGCCAGCTTTGCATTTTACAATGTATTAATTATTTGATCTATTATTTAGGCTATCGACATCAACTTATTCTGTCTTGGCCAGTCGCATCAGAATGATTTAATGTCGCTTACAGGATGTAATATTTAGTGCCCCTGATTTAAGTAAAGGAGTTACTTGCGTCATACTTCGTTGAGGCTAGTATTTTTCACTCTTCTATCACTGAACAAATTGCTGTCGTAGGTTTTGATGTAAATGAAGTGAACGTAAGTAAGCAAGCTTGTAGTGTTAACCGACTGTTGATAACGTGGTCATAGCCACGGAACCTCTAGTATTGCGTTGAATTAGGTTGCCATTGCATTAGTCGGTATTCGAAACGTGGGCTTCTTGATGAGAAGTCAATGGCAACACCTTTCGGCTACCCCGGCCTTCCTAAAGGGAAAGTACTCTGTGAAAAGTATTATACTTCTTCCTTCAGTTGGTAGTTTTGATGAACAATATCATATTACCACAATATGTTAATTTACTTTATAGCTTCATTCCCATGCTATTGCCAACGGCCGTAGCCGTGTTGAAACACCGGATCCCGTGAGATCTCCGAAGTTAAGCAACATTGGGCGTGGTCAGGAGTTGGATGGGTTGCCACGCGCTGTTGGTGGGGGGTAAGGGAATGGAGGAGCGGAAAGGAACTGGCCATCTTACCGCACGTAAACTCCGGCTCAGGAATACCTCTGCGGAGGTTCGGACCTGTCTTCGGGCAGAACAACCCCTTACCCTTACCTAACCCATGCTATTAGATTTATATACCTCTTATACAACCGGGTGGGGGATTTTAATTGCCCGTGGTTAAATCTTCAGGCTCGGGGAATGGTTGGTTGTGTTTGTCCCAACACTCTACTCCTCATATTCAGACAACACACCACACTACCAACCACCACAGAAACACGAAATCGTGATTACTGATTACATCCCTCCATGTGGGGTTGGCGCACCTGCGACCCTACAAGGTGTGGAAAAAGTGGTAACAGAAGAAGAAGAAGAAGAAGAAGAATGTTTTTGCAAGCTGCGTCTTAGAGATTTCTTGTTCAATCCTCAGCTCTGCTACAAATGAGACTAGTTTGACTGTACGCAGCATCACGATGGCAGTTGATACGAAATGTAGCCTCCCCAGTTTAGAACAGATATTAATTACGATGGGAGCCATAGGGCTCGCTGTATTTCACCCAATCCTGCTGCCGCAAAGAAAAGCAGCCGTCGACATTCAGAGCCCGTAACGCCATGGACAACGAAGAAATATATTTGTTCTTCGTTATAGTTTGTGAGTTGCTGAACTCTGTGCTTCCTTAGAATGATCAGTTCACAGAATGCTTTTCATCCGTTCTGTCCCCTCACGAGCTTTTCCACACCAGTGGCCCACATGCAACTACTTTAAGTCTTTCCACCTCAGCCACCCATCTATTATGTAGCCGTCTTCTGCTTCCTGGGTTTCAAAGGTATACCTTCGTAACACCACGATTTGCCATTCGCCCTCTCAGAATGACCAGCCCATCGAATTCGGATACTTCTGACTTCCGCAGCTAAATTGAGTCCTTGGTATAAGTCATTGCGTGGTTGGATCTAATTCTCTTTAACCCTTGATCATATGTCGTTTCATATATCCTCAGAAACTGATATTTTCTCATTGTTGTGAGGTGCCGGCCTTGCGCTCTAGGGGCAGGGTGCCTGCCTCTTACCCGGAGGCCCCGGGTTCGATTTCCGGCCAGGTCATGGATTTTTACCTGCATCTGAGGGCTGATTCGAGGTCCACTCAGCCTACGTGATTACAATTAAGGAGCTATCTCACGGTGAGATAGCGGACCCGGTCTAGAAAGCCAAGAATAACGGCCGAGAGGATCCGTTGTGCTGACCACACGACACCTCGTAATCTGTAGGCCTTCGGGCTGAGCAGTGGCCGCTTGGTAGGCCCTGGCCCTTCGAAGCTGTTGCGCCATGGGGTTTGATTTGGTTTGTTGTGAGGTTCCATTTTTCACATCTGTACAGAACAGCCGATCAGTCACTCATGATCGTGCCATATAACCGTGTGGCTGGATATCTTGAATGCTACTTTCTAGTATCTGTGATTGTAGTATGAAGAGGCTAAGCAGCTGGATTATCAGGCCATAGAAATATTAATCTCAGAAGGAAAACGAATTCCAATATCTCAGAGAGTGTGATTATTCTTGATCAAGGAAAGTTCTATTTAAGGCGAGAGAGGATTTCTTAAATTTATTTTTTTATTTTTTATTTTTACAATTTACTTTACGTCGCACCGACACAGGTAGGTCTTATGGCGACTGATGGGGTAAGAAAGGGCTATGAGTGGGAAGGAAGCGGCCGTGTCCTTACGTAAAGTACATCACCATCATTTGCTTGGTGTGAAAATGTGAAACCACGGAAAACCATCTTCAGGGCTGCTGGCAATGGGACTTGAACCCACCATCTCCCGAACGCAAGGTCACAGCTGCGCGGCCAACTCACTCGATAGGAAATACTTCTTTAGGCGTCAGAAACCTGATATAATTCGGATCGCCTTCTGGTGGAATCTACCCTATACAGCAGAGGCGATGGGTTATGCATATTTAGGGAGCTATACTGAAATGAAATATTGTAGACGGTCAAATTTCAAGACCTCAGAGAGAATCTTGCCCACTATTGCTGTGTCCGGCGTAAGTTTCAAGTAGTAACCAAGATCGGAACGCATGATGCAAGGATGAAAGGGTGGCGCCTAACTAATTCCGCCCCGGAGTGGCTTCTGTGACGAAGTCCTGTTAATTACCGTATAATATTACTAGCGATTCTCCCAGCTTCCCACGAGAGCAGTTTTAAATTGATGCTGATAGATTTTTAAAAAGTTCCTTATAGGTGATATTAGTTGTTTCTCTCCTGATGTACTCTATGTATGCCACAGCGTATTACACGCTACTCTGGTGGCTTCGCCTTCAAGAACGACGCACACTTCATACTCTTTGCTTTTTGTATAAAATTTTTAAAACTTACCAACTAGCCTATCTCCGTGATCGCATCAAACTCCTCTCCAGAGACCATAACAGCACCATGTGTTTAACCCTTCCTCTACACAGAACAACATTCTACACGAAATTCATCCCTACCGCAGCCCGATAGTGGAATCTCTTACCAGCGGACGTCAGAAGCATTTCCTGCAGCTCAGCCTTTAAACATGCCTGTGTCGAAATATTAGGTAAACATGCATGTATCATCAAGTTTTGACCTGAAAACACCTTCTCCAAATAGGCTTAAACGTACCCACTAAGTCAGCAAAGCTCTACAGGGCAAATACGCAAATTAATAGAAACATTAATTACTTTTAACTGACTTTCTTACTGTTAGTCTCATCCTAAATTAATAATAATAATAATAATAATAATAATAATAATAATAATAATAATAATAATAATAATAATAATAATTTAATGGTTTTACAACCTACTAACTACCTTTACGATTTTCGGAGACGCCTAGCACCGGACTGAGCCGAGATTGTTCCCGCAAACATGAGCTAGGAGGGCCAGCTTCTCCCGTCTGCGCTACTCAGCGCGTCGTATCCTAAATTCCCTGCTCTATTCACACCAGCAGATGGACTATGTAGTTCTTTTTGCTAGTTCTGGAGTTTCAAAGCAATGTTGATCTTGAGCAGTCACCGTCGCAATGCATACTTATCTCAAGACTCTCTTCATCATTATTTCCCTCTTCCTTCCACGGAGCATTTTCTACTTCTTCTTCTTCATCTTACTAATCCTTATCTTCACTTCTCAGTTGAAGGCGATATCTCGGTATATTCCTGAAATTTATGTATTTTTGAAACTTTCTTTTAAGTAGTATATCTAGTATTTATTATTCATGTATTTTAATGTACTCTACGTATGGTGTATTATCTAGATGATATGATTTGTTTTTTATGTATGATATGATTCTTCCTTAATATCACTACGTTTGATTATTATATTAATACTATTACTGTTATTACTGTTTTCAAATTATTGTCATCAGTAGTTCTTATTAACAGTGTTCTAGGTTAAGACTGGTTAAGTGTAAAAAAAGGGAGTACATCCCTAACTTTGCCAGAATGAATAAAATATAAATTTTATTATTATTATTATTATTATTATTATTATTATTATTATTATTATTATTATTATTATTATTATTATTATTATTAGTATTATTAGTATTGTCCGGCTCCATGGCTAAATGGTTAGCGTGCTGGTCTTTGGTCACAGGGGTCCCAGGTTCAATTCCCAGCAGGGTCGGCAATTTTAACCGTCATTGGTTAATTTCGCTGGCACGGGGGTTGGGGGTATGTGTCGTCTTCATCATCATTTCATCCTCATCACGACGCGCAGGTCGGCTACAGGCGTCAAATCAAAAGACCTGCACCTGGCGAGCCGAACATGTCCTCGAACACTCCTGGCACTATAAGCCATACGCCATTTCATTTCATCATCATGGTTATTATTATTATTATTATTATTATTATTATTATTATTATTATTCAGCGCGTCATTTTGCTGAGGCCTTACCGATAACCTGTCAGTTAGCTCACTCCTTTCTCTCCATGCGATATTTAAACCATTTAAACCACCAAAAATAGGATTATTAAGGTGAATAAACTGTTTATTTTGAAGGGATTACGTGATTATGCTCAAAATATGGTTTCCGATTCTAAAGTGGATTTTCTGCTTTGAGTTATAAATACGCTTATCGAGGGCTACTTTTTACAGATATATAGACCTATGTACCATCCTGGAGTTTTGTAGAACTCTTTAATCTCAACAGAGAGGCCTATTAGGCTCTATCGTTAGTGGTAGGCAGCATAAAACCAAGAAAGCGCTCCGATGATGGAATTTTTTTTTGACTTGCTTCATTGAAATTGCTTCTGTTCTTTTCCCTTTTGTCATAGATTCAAATTTCATACATCCAAACCTTCCTTGGCTCTATACATCCATGAAAACCACTTCAAAATCTGTTCGATGGTTCTCGTGACTAGCCCGCTCAGACACACACTTACAGGGGATCTTGTTTTATAATATGTATAGATGATATTCAACAATATTGTGCATGATGTTCGGGTGAGGTAGAAATGTCTGCAATCTTGTATGGTGATACGCCTCTGTTTATACGGGGGCTCTCGATAACTCTCTGGCGGTGCCTTGAATCGACATGTAAACATTGACGGTGAGCGTCTAGCACTCCTCTTGCATATGTATAGCTAGAGCGTGGAAGCGTCGAGAGTCTTGAGATAAGTATGCATTGCGACGGTGACTGCTCAAGATCAACATTGCTTTGAAACTCCAGAACTAGCAAAAAGAACTACATAGTCCATCTGCTGGTGTGAATAGAGCAGGGGATTTAGGATACGACGCGCTGAGTAGCGCAGACGGGAGACGCTGGCCCTCCTAGCTCATGTTTGCGGGAACGATCTCGGCTCAGTCCGGTGCTAGGCGTCTCCGAAAATCGTAATGGTAGTTAGTAGGCTGTAAGACCATTAAAGTATTATTATTATTATTATTATTATTATTATTATTATTATTATTATTATTATTATTATTATTATTATTATTATTATTATTATTATTATTGTACCGGGCGGTACACCTCCACGCCGCTAATTTAAAATTTGCGCCAGTTGAAACTCCTCTGCTGGAGGAAGTCTGAACTTTATATACGCTATTAATTCGCTACCTTCTCAGAAGATGTCACCACGTGGAAAATTTTGAGTTTTTGAACTGTGTCATTTTTGATGTGTTTTTGTTTTGCTTGAAGTAAGAAGTGTGAACTTTCTCTTCTAGAGGACACTACTGAAGATCAACAATAGTGCACCCTAGTGCGGAGTCAAAGAACTATTTTGTTGGAGAAATTTTTATTTCAAATGTTCGTTCTTTGCTAAATTTCTTTCAGTCATTGGTTAAGTTGGCAATATTAACCCCTTCTTTCCCCTTGTTTTAAATCTAGCCTATCCCGAATTTCTTAAATTAATTTTCCACCAATTATGTGTTTCTTCTTAGTATTGTGTAGGGGGTTTATGGATGAACCAATAAAATCCTCGTGGGAGGGTGTTCTCATTCCCCTAACGCCTAGAAACTTCCGCGAGAGTATATAAACTGCTAATTTTAGAGTCTCCGGGCCACTTCAGTTCCATCTTTCAGTGTATTAAGTACATAGCAGGAGGCGGGAAGCGCCTTTTTCCTCGGCAGCGGTCAACAACAAGGTAATGGCCGATTAATAACTTCTTTCTTTGCTTGCTCAGCAGTTTAACTGTCGGGGCGGGTTTTAAGCGTTCCACCATGTAACCTTTTCCTAAATGTAACTACTCCTTTTATATATTCTCTTTTAAAGCTGCATACTGGGATAGAGAGTGCTAACCCTCTCGAGCTCCCACTCATATTGTTTTGAGGTGAACTTATTTTTCTCAACCTATTCTTCGTTTACGTAAAACAAATTGTTCTCTTCTTAAGTCACCTCTTTAGTATGGGATTAGCCCTTGTATTAACGGCCTAGTGCCAAGTAGGTCTTAATCAAAGTGTATTAGGAGTGCAAGTTCGCCTCCTCTCAAATTGTTATTTTAGAGGTCATTTAATTAACCTCCTTTGCATTTAATAGACCTCAGTAGATTGGGTATTTTACCCCTGTGTTTATGTCCGTTGAGGACAACTTGAAGGTGGAGTTTGGTGTGGCCTGGGAGAGGCTTAAATTTGAGAGCGAGTGGCTCTTTTGAAAATTGAGTGTTGTATGCCTCGTGGAGGCTTTTCAGTGTAATTTGGAGCTAGGGCTCCTAGGCATGAATGGGGTTATCTGCCCCTCTGTTGAAACTTGTGTTTGGAGGTAAAACTGCGCTGATTGCCCAAGCATTGTGTTTTTAGGGCTCGAAGCCCAAATCCTGTAAATATTGTAACTACCCTTTGACTTGCTACTTTGTACCTGCCATGCTTGTTATTTCTTTGTTTTTGAAAAGAAAATATAACCTGGTTAAATTTTAATTAATTTTACTTTAGTAGCTTGAGACCCGTTCACCACCCCGCACCTTCTTTCACGCATAACTACCACAAAAACACGGTAACAAGTGGTAGCAGAGCGTGGTTGAATGGGTCTCAATTTAGCCCCTTTTGACGGCTAAACATTGTTTTGTTCCGAACTCTAACTATTTTCCCAGTTGCTGGAATCTTTTGAGTTTTTCAAAATTGTTCTGTCACCATGCCCGGCCCTCGCGATGTTCTCCGTCTTAACTATTTGCGCAAGGAGGAGTTGATCTATGAATTGACTATTAGAAATGTACAATCTGGAGGCACGGTTGCAGTAGACACAAACAAGCTTAGAGAGTCCCTAGATGTGCCCATTTCCATCCCCAATTTGGGAGAGAAAGAAATTGACGACTCTCTTTCCACGATCACGGAGAATATTACTGGGCTAGCTTCTGTAGTTAGTTTTTCTGATGAAAATGATCCTTCTCCTAATCAAATTAAGCGTGTGCAAGCTAGGCTGTTTCATTTTTCCAATAGAGTTAACGATCTGTTGTCTCTAAAGTTGAATGACGTTCAGAAGAAGGAAGCTAGTACGCTGCTTGAAAATATGTCTGAATTATCTAGCAAGGTCACTCAATTGTTAACAGGGGAGGTTCCTCCCAAAAGCGATCTACCCACCACAGTGAATGTAGGTAGCGAGGAAGAACCTCCTAAGGGAGAAGTAAATAGGAAAACCATCGCTGCTCAAACTATCTCTGCCCCATTGGACAACGAATCTGAACGCCGTGCATCGTTGAGTAACATCCGTTCTGAATTAACTTCCTTGCCATTGAAACCTTTACCTACTATGTCACCCGGGTTTAGCAGCTTGCCTCATCCATTGGCAATGTTGCTCAGAGGTATCTCTAAGTTTTCGGTTATTACCACCAGTGAAGTAATTTCATTTTTAAGATTTCTGGTTGAATTTCAGGATCATGCCCTTGTGTTTTCCCTTTCTCCATGTCAAATTTTGCAAATTATCTATCCTTATGCAATTGGTATTCTTTCTGACAAAATAGTAAGAGCCATAGCCGAACAGTCATCTATTGAAGATTTTCATGCACACTTGCTTGCAAATTTTATTCCCGCCCGCGCGAGGTCTTCTCTGATTCAGAAGTACTATTATCGTGTACAGCGATTGGATGAGAACTTGGCTGATTTCATACAAGACATTAAGTTTTATACTAGGGTGTTTGCTCTTCACTTCCCTGAGGATCAAATTGTACAAGCTATTGTGGAAGGTATTTCACCATCTTATAGGTCATACTTGTGTTTCGCGGCGTGCCCGCAAACTTTCTCTGAACTTGAAGCGTTGGCCGTCTCAGCGGAAGGAGTTAGGTACGCCGATTCTTTGCGTGTGGCAAAAGAACCCCCTCCTTCGTTTAGTAATACTCGGCCTCCACCTCGCCGACCTGTCAATTCCCGTAAATGTTATGCTTGCGGGTCGCCTGACCATCTTCGCAATAAATGTCCATTGGTCAAAACTAGTAGGGCAAATAATGGAGCTGGTTCAGCACAAGGCTGTTTTAAATGTGGGGCTTTCTCACATATCGCCAAGAATTGCCCAAACTCGAATAGCACCCCCTCCTGCTCAACTTCTGGTGCAAATTCTACCTATGCCAATAATAAAAAGTGACTAGTGGCTTCGGCTGAGTCGACTAATCCATCTTCCCGAGACTCAGCCCCTAGTAAACAGGTTGTAAATTCAGGGAACGAGCAATTTTCAAATTTATCTTTTGAAGGTCCCAAAGCGTGTCTTAGGATTGCGGCGGATTCCCCCGCACCTGTTCCTTTTCTTAAGATTGAGTTAAATAACGAGCCTATTACAGCTCTCTTAGATTCAGGCAGTGTTTGTTCGATTATTTCGGCTGAATGGTATTCTAAATTGAAATCTGTTTGTAAACTACCTGACTATGTCTCATCTCCTGTTCAATATGTTTCGGCTAATTCATCCCCATTAGAAATTCTAGGTTCCTTATTGGTCAAAATTCGTATTTTTAAATTCATGGAAAGTTAAATTGTTTGTTGCCAAGCACTTGTCTTGCCCCATTATATTGGGAGCGGACTTTATTTTTCACACTGGTCTTGTGCTCGACCTTCAGAGTAGGTCTTGCACTTTCAAATTTGCCTCTAATTGTAACATCCCTTTATTAAAGTGTAATTCTGCATCATGTTCTTCTATTTCGCCTACCCAGGATGAGATGTTGTTAGATCTTAGACATCTACCTGAGGAGCAGGCTGATAGTATTCGTAAGTTGTGTCAGTCGTTTCCAGAGGTGTTTTCTGATACTCTTGGTGTTACGGACCTGATCGAATATAAAATTGAGGTCACGGATTCGATTCCTGTCCGTTTTCCACCGTATAGGCTATCTCCACCTAAAATGAAGGCTCTGAAAGAAATTATCGATCAGATGTTGAAGGATGGTATTATTAGGCCCTCTAAGTCAGCGTATTCCTCGCCTATTTTTCTAGTCCCGAAACCCCAAGGAGGCTTCAGGCCTGTAATTGATTATAGGGCTCTCAATCGGAAGGTGGTGTTGCAATCTGTGCCCCTTCCTGACCTTCATTCTTGTTTTTCATGGTTTCGTAAGGCCAAGTTCTTTACTATCTTGGACTTGAATCAGGCCTATAATCAAATTCCCCTTGCCGAAGAGTCTAAACATCTTACAGCGTTTGCCACGGACTGGAACTTATACGAATACAACCGCGTGCCTTTCGGGCTCCCCACGGGAGCAGCTGTACTCACTAGGCTACTAGATAGGGTCTTCTCCGACATCAAATTTGAGTACTTATATCACTACTTGGATGATGTAGTCGTATTTTCAGCATCTAGATCATCTGCGAGAAGTTCTCGATCGCCTTCGTAAGGCTGGGTTAACTGTTAAGTTGTCCAAGGTCGCCTTTGCTAAGCCCTTTATGTCTTTCCTAGGGCATATTGTGTCACCTGATGGTGTAGCCGTCGATCATTCTAGAACACAGGCCATCCGTGATTTTAAACCTCCCAAGGACATCAAAGGCATCGCCAGGTTTATTGGTATGGTGAATTTCTTCAGGAAGTTTATTCCTAACTTCGCTAATAGAGCGGCGCCCTTAAACCTTCTTCGTAGGAAAGGCATCAAATTCGAGTGGGGACCTTCTCAACAAGCCGCTTTTGAAGACCTTAAATTAGCTCTTTGTAATGCCCCCGTACTTGCTATGCCTGATTTCTCGAAGAAATTCATCGTCCAAACCGACGCGTCGTCGTCAGCAGTAGCGGCAGTCCTTCTTCAAGAGACTGAACTAGGGAGGCGACCCATCGCGTATGCATCTAGGACCTTGTCGGCTCAAGAAGCCAAGTATTCCATATATGAGCTCGAAGGTTTGGCAGTCTTATTCGCCTTAGAGAAGTTCCGTCTCTATCTGGAACATGTTAAATTCGACCTGGAGACAGATAATCAAGCCTTAAGCTGGGTCTTAGGTAGGCCGCGTCGTACTGGTCGTATAGCCCGTTGGGCCATCCGTATTTCTGCCTTCCAGTTTGATGTTAGACATATCAGAGGTGCCGAAAATATTGTCGCTGATGGACTCCGCCGTATGTTTTCAAACGACGTCGAGACCCAAGAACCGGTCGACAGTTCATCACCTCCCGAGTCCATACTATCTGATGTTAATGCCATCTTAACGGATGCCCCCATGCTCTTTAGGGATATCGAGAAATACCAACATGAAGATCCGACGCTGGCTCCGATAATGGAAACCCTTTCTTCTGGGGAACATGTCGTCCCTTATGTTCTGAGGAATGGTGTTTTACGTTGCCCTTCGAGGCATGACAAGATGATGAAGGTTGTCGTTCCAGCTGTCCTTGTGCCTATGATCTTCAAATACTATCATGAGACCCCATTGGGGGGGCATCTGGGAATATTTAAAACTCGTGAAAAGATTCGTGAAATGTTCATCTGGAAAGGTATGGACGGTGAAATCCGTGAACTTGTAAAATCTTGTAAATCTTGTTTGCTCAGTAAACCCACCATGTCCACCAAGGTAGGCCTTTTGTCTTCGCATCAAGCATCGCGCCCCATGGAACGCCTGTATATTGATTATGTAGGACCCTTCCCCCAGTCAAAGGGAAATGCCAACAAATTCATCTTTGTATGTGTAGATGGTTTTACAAGATTTTCCTGGTTATTTCCGACTAAACTGGCTACCGCTCAGTCCACCATTACTTGCCTAAATTCTATTTTTGCTTCTTTTGGTCCGTGCCAATATATTGTGTCTGATAATGCTAAGGCGTTCACATCAAATCTTTTTCGTAAATTCTGTTTTGACTTGTCCATCTCTCATGTAACTACTTCTGCTTATTACCCTCAACCATCTCTGGCTGAACGGGTTAATCGTAATCTCAGGTCCGCACTTATTGCCTATCATCATGATGATCATTCCAGGTGGGACACGTCCCTGCATTGGTTAGCTTTTGCTTTGAATTCGGCGGTTCATGAATCACATAAATTTACTCCAGCTTCTTTGATGTTCAAGTTTGTTCCCAACTCGCCGCTCTCTAACCTCTGGTCTCTGAGTGACATTCTACCCGAGACAATAGATCCGGATAATATTAAAGATCTTTGGAAGAAGGCTAAAGCCAATCTTAAGGTATCTCATGAAAAGGTTAGGGAAAGGTATGATCGTGGACGGAGACCCACCACTTTGAATGTAGGTGACCAGGTGATGGTCAAGAACTTTGTTCCCGCGGGCAAGCTTGCCCCCAGATTTCATGGGCCTTGTATCATTCTCGATTTTCTTACGCCAGTTACGTTGTTAGTAAGCAATCCAGCCACCGAGAGGATATTTAGGGTTCACCTGTCACAGGTGAAACCGGTGTAATTTCCGTGTTAACTTGCTTCATATTATTGTGAAAGGGGATATGAAGGTTATATTTTTTTTGAGTTTTCAATCTCTAGGCATTCTGCCCCTTCTATAATATTTTGTTTTATATGTAAGCATTTGTGTGAAACCTCCCCCGATTTGTTAAACTGCCATCCTGTCCTTGCCTCGGCCATTACCACGCTCCCGTCTCCTGCTCCAATACACACTGTGGCTGGATTATATTAAATGCCATGGACATCTGCACGCCGCTGACCCCTCAACTTCTTCACCAAGGCTGTGTCCTCAAAAAGATGATGGTCCAACACAATTCTGCCGCCTAGCTTTAATGTTTCAGTGCCCCCGCAGCTGCGCGGCGCCGTGCAGCAACTGGGGCAGAGGACGGGCCCCCTCTTCTCCAGCGAGTACGTCAGGTGCACGGCGAGCCGGAGCTCTCCTCCCGGCCGAGGCTGATGCGCGGCGCACGACCTGCTACTTGCCCGCAGCCTGTATATGTTCACCGCGGGCGCGGCGTGTTTCAACACCTCTGCTCCCCTCATAGTGCGGGCGAGCGGTATCTCAGGGTACTTGAGGGGTCCGAGCGGCCTCCCTTTGGACGCAAGCTGCAACGGCCGGTCTGGCCATTCAACTTAATCAACATCAACTACATGGACAGTTACGATAAGCAATGACTACACTTGGGAATTCAACAGCAATATTTGGTGGCAATTGCAAAATTTTTCTTCACCTCTAAGTATTAAAAGTTTATCTTCAGAAATTCAACTTCTACAAATATAAAGACTTTACTTCACCTGCAACAACAAAATTTTGAAACTGAATCAAACCAAATTAAGAAATCTTATAAATGCTTCTGCAATCAATCTTCATATCCACAGCATAACTTGGACCTTGTTTCAAACAGATTTCATGTGTCACCCCTGGAGGTACTTTTGGGGGGGGAGGTCTGTACCGGGCGGTACACCTCCACGCCGCTAATTTAAAATTTGCGCCAGTTGAAACTCCTCTGCTGGAGGAAGTCTGAACTTTATATACGCTATTAATTCGCTACCTTCTCAGAAGATGTCACCACGTGGAAAATTTTGAGTTTTTGAACTGTGTCATTTTTGATGTGTTTTTGTTTTGCTTGAAGTAAGAAGTGTGAACTTTCTCTTCTAGAGGACACTACTGAAGATCAACAATAGTGCACCCTAGTGCGGAGTCAAAGAACTATTTTGTTGGAGAAATTTTTATTTCAAATGTTCGTTCTTTGCTAAATTTCTTTCAGTCATTGGTTAAGTTGGCAATATTAACCCCTTCTTTCCCCTTGTTTTAAATCTAGCCTATCCCGAATTTCTTAAATTAATTTTCCACCAATTATGTGTTTCTTCTTAGTATTGTGTAGGGGGTTTATGGATGAACCAATAAAATCCTCGTGGGAGGGTGTTCTCATTCCCCTAACGCCTAGAAACTTCCGCGAGAGTATATAAACTGCTAATTTTAGAGTCTCCGGGCCACTTCAGTTCCATCTTTCAGTGTATTAAGTACATAGCAGGAGGCGGGAAGCGCCTTTTTCCTCGGCAGCGGTCAACAACAAGGTAATGGCCGATTAATAACTTCTTTCTTTGCTTGCTCAGCAGTTTAACTGTCGGGGCGGGTTTTAAGCGTTCCACCATGTAACCTTTTCCTAAATGTAACTACTCCTTATATATATTCTCTTTTAAAGCTGCATACTGGGATAGAGAGTGCTAACCCTCTCGAGCTCCCACTCATATTGTTTTGAGGTGAACTTATTTTTCTCAACCTATTCTTCGTTTACGTAAAACAAATTGTTCTCTTCTTAAGTCACCTCTTTAGTATGGGATTAGCCCTTGTATTAACGGCCTAGTGCCAAGTAGGTCTTAATCAAAGTGTATTAGGAGTGCAAGTTCGCCTCCTCTCAAATTGTTATTTTAGAGGTCATTTAATTAACCTCCTTTGCATTTAATAGACCTCAGTAGATTGGGTATTTTACCCCTGTGTTTATGTCCGTTGAGGACAACTTGAAGGTGGAGTTTGGTGTGGCCTGGGAGAGGCTTAAATTTGAGAGCGAGTGGCTCTTTTGAAAATTGAGTGTTGTATGCCTCGTGGAGGCTTTTCAGTGTAATTTGGAGCTAGGGCTCCTAGGCATGAATGGGGTTATCTGCCCCTCTGTTGAAACTTGTGTTTGGAGGTAAAACTGCGCTGATTGCCCAAGCATTGTGTTTTTAGGGCTCGAAGCCCAAATCCTGTAAATATTGTAACTACCCTTTGACTTGCTACTTTGTACCTGCCATGCTTGTTATTTCTTTGTTTTTGAAAAGAAAATATAACCTGGTTAAATTTTAATTAATTTTACTTTAGTAGCTTGAGACCCGTTCACCACCCCGCACCTTCTTTCACGCATAACTACCACAAAAACACGGTAACAATTATTATTATTATTATTAATTTAGGACGAGACTAACAGTAAGAAAGTCAGTTAAAAGTAAATAATGTTTCTATTGATTTGCGTATTTGCCCTGTAGAGCTTTACTGACTTAGTGGGTACGTTTAAGCCTATTTGAAATACGTGTTAGCTCTAGTTCCCTGTCGAATTTTATCCTTTATCAAGATTTTTCTTTTAATTTTGTATCTAGAATGAAGCTTCTTCTCATCCAGGAAATGAAAATAATAAAATTAAATCAATCAATCAATCAATCAATCAATCAACAATGTTCAACGTCCGTTCTAACTACTAATGGTCTCGACATTCGCACGGTACATAGAAATTTTTCCGTGCTGGAAGTGGGGAGACTTTGGAATTAACGTATTTGAACGCTCTTAAATGTCCCCGATCTTTGCGAGATCTAAACATAAACAACGACCTCCTGACAGCCTTACTTTCCTCAGAATGAGAAAACGCGTCTACAGTTATGAAAATAAATATTTTTTTAGGTGTCATACACCTTGTTTCGTATTCCGCGAGTTAAATCTCGCTTGGTTTATAACACACATATATATATATTGAAGACAAATATGGTAATTAAAGTCCTGGAGCATTTATCACAATCTCATGCCCAAATAATTGCAGTTACACTATTTGTAATTGCATCCGAAAAGAGAAGTCGAATAGCTTCTAAATGATTGAAAGGAGAGAAATAGGCCTGTAGTTTTGTGGAAATGTCAGTTCAGATTGGGGTTTGGCTATCATGATGACCTTCGCAGTTTTCCAGCATTCTGGAAAATGTGCGAAGCGAACAATAGAATTCATACTTAAGTGAAAAACGTAATAGCCTTATTGGGAAAGGTCTTCAAGAACGCTCCTGAAATCTCGTCCAGGCCTGGGGTTTTCATGTTCTTGAGCCTTTTGAAATAAATAATAATGCTATTGCTTTTGCGTCCCACTAAGTATTTCTTGACGGTTTTCGGAGACACCGAGGTGCCGGATTTTGTCCCGTATGAGTTCTTTCACGTGCCAGTAAAACAACCGACACGAGGTTGACGTATTTGAGCACTCGTAAATACCACCGGACTGAGGCAGGATCTAACCTGCCAAGTTAGTGTCAGAAGGCCAGCACCCCAATCGTCTGAGCCACTCAGCCCTGCGGAGTCCTTTGATATGGGATGTGACTTCAGTAGGTGTTACAAATTTTGCGGGTGGGAGTCGTTTGAATCGAGCAAATTCTCCTCTACCTCGTCTATATAAGTCATCGTTGGAAGGTTCAACATCAGGGGAGTACGTTGTTTCTAAGGTGTCTGCCAATGCTTCAGCCTTCTCGTCTGTGTTAGCTAGTCCCTGTGGTCCGTGGGGTGTGGGTATGCTGTCCTAGCACCAGTAAACTTTCGAGGCATTCGATAAACAGAGCCGTTGGAGGCGCTTAATTCAGAGAGCGTAGGTTCGGATGCAGCTCTTCGTTGATGTTCTAGGAGGATTCGTAAATTACGTCTGTGGCGATTCCAGAGATGTATCAAGCGGGGATCCCTGGTTTCGTTCCACAGGTGCCGAACCCTGTTCTTGATCGTGATGAGTTACCCCACCTCTTGGGGGAGGGTGTTTTTCGTTGGCTTCCTTACCTTGGAAGTATATTAGTTTTAGTTCGTATAGCTTTGGAGGAAGTGTCTATCAGTAAGTCGATGTCATTTGTAGAGTGAATGCTAGGATTGCCGTTTATGAATTCGTTTAGGGTACTGTGGTAGAGCTGTCAGTCCGACTCATTGGCTGAATGGTCAGCGTTTAGGCCTTCGGTTCAGAGGGTCCCGCGTTCGATTCGCGGCCTGGTCGGGGATTTTAATCGTGTTTGATTAATTCTTCTGGCTCGGGAACTGGGTGTATGTGTTTGTTCCAATACTTTCCTCTTCATATTCAGACAACACACTACACTACCAAGCACCACAGAAACACGCAAGAGTGATTACATCCTTCCATATATAAGGTTGGCGTCAGGAAGGACATCCAGCCGTAAAACATGGCCAAATACACATGTGCGACACAGTTCGCACCCGCTACCCCACAGGTGTGAGAAAAGAGAAATAATAATATTAATAATAATAAGAAGAAGACTGTGGTAGATCGTCAATCTATAGATCGCAAATTAAGTGGGACGACGTCAGGATCCGGGGTAGGTGAGGCGTATAGAGCGAGTAGGGCGGGCTTACGTTCGGAATATAGGAAGTCTTGGGTGAGTAGACTGCAGTAGAGGTTTTGATTCCTGGAGAGGGCTATGTTGAGATAGGTAATTAGTTGGGATTATAGGGATAGTATGTAAGTTTGTCGATTGAGTTAATAACGGCGTTGTTTCTGTCGTAGTACCTGGTTTGGGCATCTACTCTACCAGTGTTCATTCGGCTCTTCCATCTAGTGCACTTGGAGTCGAAGTCTCCCGCAAGGATTACTCTTGGTTTGACCCTCAGAATTTTATTGGAAGTATTTTGGATTAGGCGTCGCATTAGGCGGTAGGTAGCACGCCGCCTTTAAGGGTGACGAATGTATTTCCGTTTGTTAGGTTATTGCTACCAACTATGAACTAGCTTATGAACTTATTTGGAAGCGTGTTGTATTGTAATACGGTCAGCTGCATGGCTGTTTTACGAGACTCTTTCGAATATGCACTGATATCTAAATATGGTTATATTTTACATGTAGTTTGAAATGTATTATGTAAAATAGTATAAAATGAAATGTTTTAAATGTTCCTCTATTCTTGCTCTTCTTCCATAGGGTTATGAAGACCATATTCAAATTGAAATGCACTGCAGCATTCTATAACATACAAATACATTTTTAAAGAAGTTATTTAAGTTGCTGCTTGGTATTTGTAGATGTCTAAAATGAGTCAGAACAACGCAGTGCATGAGCCGGGATATAGAAAGAAGGTGGGAAGTAGAATATACTGTTTGATCTTTAAGAAACGTGGACGTCATATGATATTCCACGCACTACGCTATGTAGGCACTGAATTATGCTCTCTGTCTTCCGTGCCAAGGACACGCAGAAATCTTGACGCATTGATGGCCAGAGAGTGACTTCTCCACGACATATTATTTGCAGAAGAAAGCAACGTTAAACCCCTCCCGAAAGTAGAAGCGTGCATTGCTGTATAGTGAGTTTTTTTTGTGTGTGAAAAGTGCTCGCAAGTAACATTTTTATTGGTGACCATATTACGAGACTGTCCTCTAAAACGGTATATTGATTCCTGTTTCACAGGGATTACGAAGAAACAGGAGAATTTAACCCTCGATTAGTTAACATATTTTTCTTCAATCTTCAGTTGTATGCATGTGTTATGCTTTTACTTGACTCTACTCTGACCAGTGAGGAAGAGTGTAAGCTGGTACTGGGTGGTTCTGAAGGCTGTACATATTCTCTTGCCTGAAATGAATACTTCTGGACACTAGTTACTAACGAGTGAGTGTACAAGTACTGTAAGTTGCCCTGCAAATCCTCTGGTTATAGTTACGTTGCAGTCCATTAACAAAATACAGGGCCACTCATATAAACCCAGACCGAACGCACAGTGTTTATACTCTGGGCTACGGCAGCTGCAGTATGGGAGGCACGCGCATAGTTCTTGATCTTGCAGGCAGCCTGCACATGTTCGACCTGGCAAGCATGAGTTGCCAGTGTGAATCTCGGCTATTAACATGGTGAGACAGTTATCATTGCAACACCGTATTTTCGTATGTAAAAGTTCTGGTTTCATCTTAATGGTCGTGTGAACAGTCATAACCCTCGCTATTGGTGTCTATTAGTTAACGGAAGAAGAAAAATCGCGTAGGTGGTTTCAATAAGATTCAGCCCCTGCTCATACAGCAGAAGATTCCCTTCTTACAATCTCGGAAGTTTTTGCAGACAGAGTGATCAGTGCTGATCTTATTCCCTCTCGTTCTCCAGATCTAATAGTGTGTGATTTTTACTTGTGGGGTAAACTGAAAGGAAAAGTGTATCGAACAAATCCTCACAAATTGGAGGAACTGAAAGAAAACAGTAATCAGAAACATTACAATGGCAGAACTCACTTGTGTCACCCAAAATGTGGTTACCAGATACAATGCCTGTATAACCCAAGAAGGACGACACTTTCATAATATTTTATGAGGTAAGATTTCATATACGGTAAGATTGTATACACGCAAGCAGGACGGTCGCGCGCGGCGTAAGTTCTGATGAGGCAGCTGCCGTACCGCAGAGTAGAAACGCCATGCGTTCGGTCTGCGTTTATATGAAAGACCCTGTATTGTATTGTATTGTATTGTATTAATGTGAACATCAGTAATGCATATAAGAGGAAAACTGTGGATTCCTGGCTGAATTAATGTTACATTTATTACCACATGCCTGCAGAAACTTTCGTGAGGTTTCATCAGAGCAACTGCTTATTTGTGGACCAAACAAGTTTCTGTTACGCCGTTCAGTCGTCTAGAACATAAAAAGGTATGGAAAACTGTACTGTTCATTTAAGGAAGCTAGAAGAGCAAATTGAAGAGTCGAAGACTTACGTAAGTGGGCCTTGGCAATGTCACGAGAACTCAACACCGAAAATACAAAATTTTGTGCATCACATACGTGGGTTAGTCTATTATAGAAAAAAATACAAAATCAGGAGCAGGGATATTACGCAATTCATATCCCCATCCATCCTCACGATGAAGCAGAGAATGGCAAGGCTGCAGGAAAATTTATTGAATCTTGCAGGGAGCGATTTATACACTACAGTTCCTCTTCCATTTAGAACACGACCAAAGTGGATTTTAGTGTGAAATTCTTCGAGGAAAACGCACTCTGACAGTAGCCCAATCAGTCAATGCGTTGACATATTTGTACACTGTAACGCCCACTGTCGGCATAAATTAATCTATATTGCCCACACTATTTGTTGTTTCTAAAACAAAACGAAAACAAAACCACAAAAAACGCCTCACAACATCACTGTTACTGCCACAAAATCAGGAAAACTGGAAAAGACAGAGTTGGAAAAGTGGTTTACTGAAGCCTCCTTCCCTTTTACTGATACGGTTATGCCCTTCTTTTCGATTTCTTGATTACATAAATATTCTTCCAGGCAAGACCATAGATTTCTTCGTACTACGGGAAATATCCAATCAGCGAATAAGTTTTTTCTGGTAGTGGAAAGCTCTTTATCGCTCTCTAGCAGAAATAATATCGTCAGTTGAGAACATTCATGGAGATGTTCTTCACAGAGGCAGCATCGGTTTCCATCCCCAAGGTTCCGAAACATAACAAAATATTCCTGGCTTGCAAGCAGTTAAACAACAATCCGATCTTTCGAGTGAAATATTGCCTGAAAATTGTCACCGTTCGATTAACATTAGTCACTTCTGCTTTCTTTAATCGCTGATTGAAACCATAATGGTAACGAGTCAAAGCAAATTATGCCTCGTCTCGCCTTCCTGCGCCGCACATTCGAACTCCATGCTTCACTCCGCTTGAGTTGCCGTTGCAGGATTCCAGTTTCGCCTTTCGGTTCAAACTGACAGCTATATTGTATGGATATAGCCTTCTAATGGTACATCGCTTCTGCCAATGGAATTGTAGGTTTGTGCGTGAAAGGCGTGATATTTCCCTTGTCAGGATACAGTTGTATGTTAACTAGCTATTCCATTGTCCCGCCATTATATCTAATGAGATCGCGTGGCGAGGGCTTTGAAAGTAACCTGCAATACGTTCCAATATAGCTCTTCAACAGATGGAACAATTTCAACCAAACTTAGTACACAGATGGCTTACTCTCTGGAGCGACACCCCTAGCACTCGTAGGGGTAGGGATGGGGAGGGGGTGACATGTAAAAATAATCGAAAACTTCCAATATTATTGTCGAATCTATAGTTCTCGGGGTCACCGAGATGTGACACTCCGGATGCCGTTTAAGTCCAAGTTCATCCACCATCGGCGTGAGGGGTGAGAAGGGATGAAAAAGAAAATATCGAAAATGACCGAAATTACGGATGCATGTGTGTATATTCCAGCATAATCTCAATCAACCTTGGCACACAAATTACTTACTATATGGAAAAAATAAAGTACTGTGGGGGTAAGACACTCTTAGAAACGACCAAGATTAGTGTCAAATCAATAGTTTTCGGTTTCCTTGAGATGAGTGGTGACACTCCGGATGGCGTTTAAGACGGTGGGGGAGGTGGGGAGGAGGAGTGAAAAGAAAATATTCAAACTGGCCGAGAAGATGGCTGTATGTTTGTGTGTATGTTCCAGCATAGCTCTCAACCAAACTTGGCACACAAATTACTTACTATCTTCCACCTCTAACACCCGAGGGTAGGGACGGGCAGGGGGTGACATGTAGAAATTATCAAAAATTGCGAATATTAGTGTCGAATCCATAGAAGTTCAGCTCCCAATGTCTTGGTGATGGGGGGTGGGGAGGGGTGAAAAAGAAATTCGAAAATTACCGAGATTATGGTTGTATATGTTCCAGCAAAGCTCTCAACCAAACTTGATACAAAAATGACTTACTATCTGGATAAAATGCTCTGGGAAGAAGACATCCTTAGCAGCCGTAGGGGTGTGTTGAGAAGGAGGTGACATGTAAAAATAATTGAAAACGACAGAAGATTCGAATCGTTGTTTTCCGGGGTAGGTGAGATGAATTGTGAAACTCGGGATGCCGTTTAAGTCAAGTACAGCCTCATCGGCATGTAGGAGGAGGTGGATGACAAGGGGTGTAAAATAAAATGTCCAAAATGACCGACATCAGTGTTGAATCCACAGTTTTCTTGGACGGTAGGCTGATTGCTGACAATCCCAGTGAAAGTTGGAATAGTGTACATCAAATCTATAGCGCGACGCGTAAATACGTAACTTACAGTTAGCACTTATTTTTGTTACTTATTTGAGAGGATCATCTATTTCCCAGACAATGTGAGCTGCAACACGCACTAAGTTAATGCGAAACAAAATCTACAGCTAAAATTTAAAATTAAGCACATAACAATAATTCTAAAACTACAAAATGGTTCATAAAATATCAACCAACGCCGTAATAAAAATATACAAAAATCCTCTTCACACATAAATGAAATGGCGTATAGCTTTTAGTGCCGGCAGTGTCCGAGGACATGTTCGGCTCGATTTTCTCCCGTAGGCGACCTGTGCTTCGTGATGAGGATGAAATGATGATGAAGACGACACATGCACCCAGTCCCGTGCCAGCGAAATTAACCAACGATGGTTAAAAATCCTGACCCTGTCGGGAATCGAACTCGGGACCCCTGTGACCAAAGACCAGCACGCTAACCATTTAGCCATGGAGCCGGACCTCTTCACACATAATTAACAGGCTATACAAATCCTAAAAGTAAACATTAAAAAAAGTACCCGGGTAGTGCCGGGAACTACAGCTAGTGTGTCATAATACTTCATTGGTTGCAATTTAAAGGTTTTTGTGAAACGTCAGCAAACTCACCTACATCCTCCGAGACTCAAAAATCCCCACGAGCCTCGAGGGGAAGGTTGGAGCGGGGATGATGGTGGTCAGCTTGCGAGACCGAATCTGAAATGCAGAGGTCAGATGTAGGACAGGAATCACATATTTGCTACGACGAGTGGTGAGACTGAAGTGGCGATGGGCTGGTCGGGTGTCGAGAAGTAACATCAAATGGCCCAAAGCTCTTGTAGAGTTGGTATCCCGCGAGTAAAGGAGAAGCGTCGGCTGACCACAAACTATATGGCATGATGACATCCAACGTCATGCCGGGAGGAACTGGATACAGACTGCGGACCAGAGGACGGCAGGTACGAAATTGGAAGAGGCCTACATTATGATCAGCAGTGGATTTCTACCGCCCAATAATAATAATAATAATAATAATAATAATAATAATAATAATAATAATAATAATAATAGAAGTTAGTCAAGATATTTAAAATCATTCTCTGATATGTTCTTTTCCTTGACCGTATAGTATTCGTAATTCCAGCACGCATCTTGTGATATCACAGTTCATAATTATCTTCAGTTTATCAACTGTGCTACAGACTTACTGGATGGAATCAAATAATTCATTTCTGTAAGTCATTTTCGAGTATGACAGGTGATGAAAATGGCTGTCTAACCACATAGGAATATTGGAAAACGAATTAGTAGGCTACGCTGCAAAAGAACGACCTACATCAATAAATGTACTTGCAAGGGATATTGCTCTCAGCTGCGCCGTGTTATATTGGTCCTGTGGCTCCTGAGTGGATTGCAAACCGCCCTCTCTACGAGCTGAGGACGTTAAGAGAGACTATCATGTTTCCTGGTGAACTCGATCGGAGGCTGTAATCTTAGGCGCCAATTAGAAATAGACCAGGGTAGGCACCCAGAGTTTGAGCCTTTACAGATGGCTTCACCGTGGCCTACTTGTTTTTGGATCTGGTTTTGTGGATCATTTTTATCTGTAAACAATCCTTTATCTGCTTGAAGCAATCTCGTATTGGTCGACGAATGGAATGCTGCTTGCCTATTGATTGTGTGATGACGCCTTAAATTTAAACCCTCAGCAGCGTATAGTTGAGTATTACGTTTGATGTACCCAATTCTGTAGGGTCGAATCTTGGATATCAGAACTGAACGAGTCTACCGTACGGTTAGGGTCGCATAGCTGTAAGCTTGCATTCGGGAGATAGTGGGTTCGATCCCATCGTCGGCAGCCCTGAAGATGGTTTTCCGTGGTTTCCTCTTTTCACAGCAGACACATGCTGTACCATAATTAAGGCCACGGTCTCGACCTTCCTTTCTCATCCTTGCGTCGCCGAAAACCCCCCATATGTTAGTGCGACGTTAAACCAACAATAAAATTTAAAACATATTTGATATCAAAGCAGGCCACCATCAGACGGTTAGAAGCTCTGCAGTAGAACTGTATCATAATAGATCATGCTACTAATGAAGAGGTACTACAGATATCAAAGCGCAAAAAGAGAACTGTTGACCGCCATCAAATGCAGAAAAAATGTGTATTCAGGGCAAGTGTTACGTGGTAAAAGATATGCGGTTTTGCATATAATTCTGAAAGGCGAATTTGAAGGGCGTAGAGAAGTAGGCTGAAGGCGAACAGCATGCATGAAGAATATGCAAGACTGGAGGGGGAGCATTGAAGAACTATATCGTGCTGCGTAAGATTAAGACCACTCTACATGTTGATCGGGTGAGCACGAAGATGAATTCTTCTTTGATGTAATAGATTTCGGTAGTTGTAGTTGATATCTTTTTCTTCCCATTTTATTTCTAAATTTTGTGAAATAAATAGACACTCTTCTTTACTCATTTTCTTGCGTTTCAATATTTCGTGGACCTAGTGATCTAGTTGCTTGGCCGGCCAACCACCGTCACCCCCCCCCCCCCCACCTCCCCCGTACCGCGATATTTACATGACAGGGTTTATGAACTTGATGTCACAAACCTCCGTGTAGCCTGGAGAGCAACACTGTACTAATTACTTGTCTCCGAGGGAAAATCAATGCCCTTCCTGTCCTGTTCGCCTTATCTGGATGTAAACAATTGAACATGGCCCGTCCTGTTTGTGGCTCGTTGATCTAATGAACATATTGTTTACTGCCACTTCGAGTGAACTATTTCCCCTCTTGCTCCACCACAGCTGTAATAAAATTGTCCCCAAGTTTGATCGATCCACACCACCATGTACTGTTGTAATTAAATTGCGTATTTGTCATTGATGTGTTCCGGGGGTGTGTATCAGCCATTTATATTCAGTAACGTCCAAGTCGCAAACTGTAAGCAATGCTATTAGGCGACGATATGATAGGAAAGGCAAACGTCTTCAGGGCTGCTGATGATGAGGTTCGAACAATCATCTCTGGAATACAAGCTAACAGTTACACGCTCCGAGCCGCGCACCCAACTCGCTCGGATTATTATTATTATTATTATTATTATTATTATTATTATTATTATTGTACCGGGCGGTACACCTTCGCGCCGCTAGTTCAAATATTGCGCCCGTTGAAACTCCTCTACAGGAGAAAGCCTGAACTTTAACAAACTGTATTAACTCAGCAGTTTCTCCGAAGATAGCTCTGTGTGAAGTTTGATGTGTTTTTGTTTGTATTTGATCAAGACGTGTGGACGTTCTCTACCAGATGTCTCTACTAAAAACTATGATTACGCACTCTGGTGCGGAGGAATGAACCTTCTTGAAGAAATTTAGTATTCATAAGTTTTGTTTTTACTATATTTTGTTCTGTTATCTTTGGGTTGGCAACATTAAACCTTTCTATCCGCCTGTTTTGAATTTAGCCAATCCCAAATTTCTTTAATTTATTTCCAACCAATCATGTACGTCTTCTTCGACATAGATATGTTGCTCTAAGCTATCCAATAAAAGCGAAAGGGTGTGTCTACTCATTCCTGAAAGGTCTCGAATGTTCCACGAGGGTATATAAACTGCTGATTTTCTTGTCTCGGTGCCACTTCAGTAATATCTAACTTAGTGTGTGTGGAAATGTAGCAGGGGGCGGGAAGCGCCTCTTTCTTCAAGCAGCAGTTCTTCTACAAGGTAATGGCCTGTTAACATCTTCATTTCTTGCTAGCTCAGCAGTTTAACTCTCGGGGAGGGTTCGAAACCTTTAGTATACAACCTACCTTTTTAAAATGTAAATTATTTTCTGTCTATGTAAAATCTATAAATTTCTTCTACTGCAAAGCGGGGATAGAGAGTGCTTTACCCTCTCGAACTCCCCTTCATTTTGAAATTGAGGTGACTACGTTTTCATAACCGTTTCTTCTCTTTCTTAAAATATTAAAGTTTTCTCATACGGGTCACCTCCTTAGCTTGGGATTAGCCCCTGTGTTTCGGCCTAGAGCCACTTACAGTAGATTTTAAAAGTGTATTTAGGAGTGCAAGTTCACGCCTCCAATCCCTTCTGTACTTTGGGCCAGTAACTTAACCTGATGTTTAGTTTTCTTCATGCGAAGGCCCTGTAGGTTGGGTATTAAATACCCCTGTTTCTTTGTATGCCTTGATGGCAGTTTGGATAAGAGTCTGTTATTGCCTTGATAGGCTTGAAAGATCGAGAGCGGGTCAGCTCTTTATGGTGTTGTGGTAAAGGTGCCTTAGAGAGGCTTGAGGTTAATAGCTGGGAGCAAGTGCTCCTTGTATTTAGGGGTTTTCTGCCCTTTAGCAATTGTGGTTGTGAGCTGAGAGCTCAGAAATTAAACTTGGGGCTCGAAGCCCAAATCTTGTAACGAACTGTAAATTGTTAATTCGTTGATCTGCTACTTGGTACCTGTTATACTTTGTTATTGATTGATTTTGAAAAGCAAATATAACCTTTGTTAATGTTTTAAATTAACTTTAATTTTGTAGTTTGAGACCTATTCCAGCCCGCACCTTCTTTCACCTCTAACTACCACGGAGATCTCCGTAACAATTATTATTATTATTATTATTATTATTATTATTATTATTATTATTATTATTAATATTATTATTCGTTGCCCGACTATTTGCCTGAATATTCAGTGTCGCTGCCTTTGATTCAGCGCGCCCTCTGTTCAATTTCCGACCGGATCGGGGATTTTAACCTTGTCTGGTTAATTCCTCTGGGTTGGGGATTGGGTAGGCCTATGTTTGTTTGTCTCAATATTTAAACTCTTCATATGCACACCCAACACTACATTGCCTCCGCCTTATAAATACGGAATAGTGAATACATTATCTCCCCATAGTTTAGTGCAAGGAAGGTCATCCAGTCGTAAACGCGTATGGCATCATCATTGTGGAAAAAACGACAGCATATGATCATCATCATCATCATGTGGAATTAAGTTTTCTTAGCCTCATGAGGACAGTCGAAGATCAATCCGATATGAAAAGTTTGTAGTTGAAGTCCGTCGTACTCAACACACAAGCACTCAGCTGTGCCCAAAAATGCCAGCCTTCGTTTAGTAGACCAGTGGCCCTCGGGATTTAGAAAGCTGTGGAGTTTATCTTAGATCCTAAATTTGCAAATGCAAGAGTACGGTGACATTGTAACGACTATACAATGTACGTTTTCCATTGTTTGCGTCAGTGATTCCTAAACCCATTTTGATTACCCTTTTTAAATTCACGTATTATGAGACAAGAGAAACGGTACGAACGGGACTAAAGTTGAGACATGATGGACAGTTAAAGCGTTAATCTAAATAGTACATATGTTTATTCATTAAGTTGAAAACGGACAAACACGAATGTAAAAATAATGGATAAGAAAATTAGCCAGCACAATCCTAGACTTTTAATGCCAGTATTTTAACGTCACTCTAACACTTAGATTTTCAGCGATAGTAGGATGTAATAGGGAAGGACTAGAACAATAGCAGTCTTGACCTAAGTTACGGTACAGGCGTGGCAGTCATTAGGTGTGAATGTAAGAAATCATGGGAAATCATATTCACGATTGCCGACTATGGTGTTCAAACCCACCATCTCTCGAAAGGAAGCTTTCAGCGACACCAACTCACTCGATAATCCCAACTGTTCATTAGTCATAATATAAACTCCTGAGGGCCCTATTTCATAAAACTCGACAGGTGTGACAAATTCGATAATTATGTCAGGTCTGACAAATTTGTCAGCATGTCATGACAGTTTTCTGTTTCATAAATGTTACAAGTTTCCCTTGTGGACAGACACAATAATGTGAAACTTAAAGAACTTGTTTCATAAACGCGACAGTTTTATGCGAAATCTGTCTACTGTATTACTTTCTAGATGACTCTGAAATGCCATGTCAATCATGCATAAACGATCGAGTATTATTATATAAAATAAAAAAAGTGGTAAAAGCAAAGATTGAAATTCAATGTACGTAATTTTATTTTTGGTAGAATGTTAAGCAATTTTGATACGATTTTGATATTAAACTTGATTCGAGAGAACAAGGATGTGTTTTATGGTAGATTTTCTTCTGTGCTCACCCATTGGCAGAAAGTTGAAGGCTGGAAAGATACTGCAGAGAAAACCATCGCATCCTTCTCATGATGTTCTGTACATTCATATGTTGTCTTTCTAATACGAATTTTCTTTTTCAATAGAAAGTCACTGAAATTGAAGGTTAGGTTGAACCGTTGCCTAAAAATCCGACGTGCTCTCATTTCTATTTCTTCATTTTTCTCACTACCGCTGCTGTTGCTGTTACTAGTGTTCCTTATACGGAAGATAATTTAAATCACTGACCGGGCGAGTTGGCCGTACGCGTAGAGGCGCGCGGCTGTGAGCTTGTATCCGGAAGATAGTGGGTTCGAATCCCACTATCGGCAGCCCTGAAGATGGTTTTCCATGGTTTCCCATTTTCACACCAGGCAAATTAAAGCCTTAATTAAAGCCACGGCCGCTTCCTTCCAACTCCTAGGCCTTTCCTATCTCATCGTCGCCATAAGACCTATCTGTGTCGGTGCAACGTAAAGCCATTAGAAAAAAAATCCTTAAGATCTACCTTAATTTCTAATTTCTCGATCAGACCTTTTCTATTCAGAGTTAGGCATTCTGCAGCATATGATGCCTCTGGTCGTATTACTGTGCAGTAGTGTCGTATCTTGGCGTTAATGGATATAGGTGTCTTCCTGTAGAAATTTTTGGTCAGTTGATATGCCGTTTCCCTCTTCCTGATCCGTGACGTAAACGATTCTTTCTCAGAAGTAGGAATCTGCCCACTCTCCAAGGTATTCAAATTTTACCGCTCGCTTGATTTTCGCTTCTCCTACTTTTTTTTTTTTTTGCTAGCGGCTTTACGTCGCACCGACACAGATAGGTCTTATGGCGACGATCTCCTACCTCTAGCGCTCTCGGTGCTGACTTAATATTTATTAGACATTATGTTTTCTCTAAGGAAATCTGGAGTCCCGCCTTTGCCGCCTGTGTCTTCAACTCATTGATTTGTTCTGCGGCTATGTCTATCGAATTAGATAAAAGTGCAAGGTTATCTGCAAAGGCCAAGTAATCAACGTTCAGATTCATATTTCTATAGCCAAGTCTGACCCCTTTATTATGATTTTGATGATGATTATTATTATTATTACTATTCCTTGTTCGTGTCGGCCTACTAAAGACCACGTTATTTCAGCTGTCTTTTCAGGGCTTTGATCTTTGCCCAGTGCTCCTACATTCGTTGCTGGTGTTGCTGTTTTTTTTTCCTCCGTCCCCGTCTTTCCCGTTTTCAACTTTGGCCTTTCTTGAAAACTCTGGTGGTCTTTTAGTTTCCTCCTGAGAGGGTTGCGTTCTTGCACTGGCGTAGCCAAGGGGGGGGCCCACTGGGGCCGGGCCCCCCCCAAAATGTTTCCTGAAACTAGAGCGAGGATCAGTCGTTGTTTTACGTACGATACGAACAACTTAAAACTTACGCCGAAATGACGAATTAACGTAGCGACAAAGAATCTACTAGCAGGGCTCAATACGGCCATTCATAATTCTCCATATTTGTACTGCTTGAATGAAAGGAAGACACTTAGGTTTGTGATGCGCGGGGTATTTCACTGTAGAGGCCTCAGTATTGGGAATGTGTTGACAAATGCCAAAAGATGAGGAAAGGGGCAATTAGCCAGGGATTACTCAGTAGGGGGCCGGAACGTGACCACCGAGATAACGGGGTCCACAGCCAGAAACAGTTGAACAACATCGTGTCAACTTTTGCAGATCAGTTCCAGTAAACTGGGGTTGTACCGTGGTTGAAAGATGTGCTGTGTTTAAGTTGCAGCGTTCGGAAGACTGTGACAGGATTGTGAGCTGCACGTTAGTTTCTCATTTTGTGCCATATAATAACTTTATTTGTCACTAAGGGCAAAATAATGTGCATCCTCGGTAAGTTATGATTTTTTAAAAATTCTAATAGCAAGACAGATCGCAGATGCGTGCCTTAGTTCTATAGGTAGGTCTATATATTTTGTCAAATGCCCGGGGACTGATTAGAACTTCAAATGGCACCATCAAAAGTGCAAGTAACTATCTTGTAATTAGCGAACGTGATAACTCAGTTCCAATGGTTCTATCTTCTCATCAAGACGGCCGAGGCTTGAGTCGCAGTCGATGCATGAAACATTTTTAAAATGGGAAGTCACGTTCTATTGATGCAGATTCTACTTAAAACACTAGGTCGCGTGCCTTACCTTTCTTTAGTACTTTTGAGTAATAACCGCATCATTTATGATGGTGTATTTTGAGTATCAAGCATTCTTCGCGCTTACCTTGTACCTTAAATGGTGAGTGGATGCAGTGGCGTACCCACGAAATAATTTCAGTGGCCAAGTCTAGGCCAGTAGCGTAGATACAACTTTTCCATGGAAGCGGTTGTGAAAAGATGTTTTATTTTGTATTTAGAATTTGCTTTACGTCGCACCGTAGGTCTTATGGCAACGATGGGAAAGTAAAGGGTTAGGAGTGGGAAGGAAGCGGCCCTAGCCTTAATTGTATGTTGTATGTTCAGTCTTCAGCCCTAAGGCTGGTTGGATCCTCAACAGCTCCGCCATCAGCTGTCATTAAGGTGTGAAAATGGGAAACCACGGAAAACCACCTTTAGGGCTGCCGACAGTGGGGTTCGAAGCGGATGCAAGCACACAGCTGTGCGCCTTTAACCGCACGGCCAACTAGCCCGGTGGATATGAAAAGAAAGCCGGTCCTACCGAGTGCGGTGACGGATCTTCTGTAGATATTGATGGTTTTGATTGTTGCCATGTAATTATATCCAACAATCGAAATCATAGCTTCTGTACTCTAAACCGGCTGCATTATTGAAACTGTTCGTAAAATTGATAATATCGTTCTTCGTTTGTGAGGAAGTAGAATCTTCATTTAATTTTTTTTTTCTCAAAGAAAGAACCACTTTGGTACGACGCCCCGTGAAGGTGACTACCTGCCAGGTCGTAGATATTTCGATCACGGGAGACTCATGGCCAACTCTATTGCACCCAGAAACAAGGCTGTATCTTCCCGATCCCATGCCTTTCTTAACTCTGTCAGTGGCGGGCATCGAATGCAGGATGCCTTAAGTCTAATTCTAAAATAAGGTGACCTGAAAGTAACAAGCCGACCCCGCGGTGTAGGGGTAGCTTGCCTGCCTCTTACCGGAGGCCCCGGGTTCCATTCCCGGCCAGGTCAGGGTTTTTACCTGGATCTGAGGACTGGTTCGAGGTACACTCAGCGCACGAGCTTATAATTGAGGAGCTATCTGACGTTGAGATAACGGCCCCGGTCTAGAAAGCCTAGAATAACGGCGGAGAGGATTCGTCGTGCTGACCACAGGACACCTCATAATTTGCAGGACTTCGGGCTGAACAGCGGTCGCTTGGTAGGCGATGGCCCTTCGGGGCTGTTACGCCATGGAGTTTGGTTTGGAAAAGTGTACAGAGAAGTAAGCGACACCCCTGCAAGGCTCTTTAGCTTCCAGCTTGTTCTTCCGTCCGGTCTCGTGCATTTAGGACAGTTGGAAAACGTACGCCTTAATAAATGCTCTTCATAAAACCTGTGTAAACATACTAACTGAATCTATTTATAACAATAATCACAAACGCCTCCTTTTCATGTGGTTCAGTTGGTTGAGTCGCTGTCCTTCTGAGTCCGAGTTCGCAGGTTCAAATCCCGACTTTGGTCGGTGGCCCTCAAAACAGTGTTGAAATGGCAACAGCTCTATGTCGTTGGTTTCTGCACGTTAATAAAAATTATACATACGAATATTAGCGTCACAAAACTGTAACTTAATGCTACTATATTCTGCACCCCAGGCTTGCGAGGGAAACGAATTAACAATTTGCTTTACGTCGCAACGACACTGATAGGCCTTATGGTGACGGTGGGATAGGAAAGGCGTAGGAGTGGGATGGAAGCGGCCGTTCCCTTAATTAAGGTACAGCCCCAGCATTTGCCTGGTGTGAAAATGGGAAACCACGGGAAACCATTTTCAGGGCTGCCGACAGAAGGGTTCGAATCCACTGGCTCCCGGATGCAAGCTCACAACTGCGCTGCCCTAACCGCAAGGGAAACAAATAGGACAAGGTAAACACTCCCTAGCGTATGGTGTGACATATATTTTTCTTAACCAACTAACAAAATGTCTATACCCATACCCCTTACATTCTATATTTATTTATTTATTAGTGCCTTTTTTACAGTAGCGAAGTTAGGGCTCGAGGCCCTCTCGTATACTTAACCACATACTAATCAAAATCTTAAATAGAATACTGAGATACGTAAAACAGTTAAAACTACATAAATTAATAGTTTTAAAAATAAATGTAAATACATTACTAACTAAATTAATATTAAAACTAATTAATATTGAAAAGTGTGCGACTGCATGGCTAAATGGTTAGCGAGTTGGCCTTTGGTCACAGGGGTCCTGGATTCGATTCCCAGCAGGGTCGGGAATTTTAACCATCATTGGTTAATTTCGCTAGCACGGGGGCTGGGTGTATGTGTCGTCTTCATCATCATTACATTCTCATCCCGACGCGAGCCTAACATGTCCTCGGACACTTCTGGCACTAAAACCCATACGCCATTTCATTTCAATATTAAAAACTCTTAAAAATGACATCCTCAGGCACGCACACATTCACACTTCAACCATTCAGTCAGCTGTCCTCAGCAGGTAGTCTCGGCAGGTTTAATTTAATTTCGTGTGGCTATTTCTAGCCGAGTGCAGCCCTTGTAAGGCAGACCCTCCGATGAGGGTGGGCGGCATCTGCCATGTGTAGGTAACTGCGTGTTATTGTGGTGGAGGATAGTGTTATGTGTGGTGTGTGAGTTGCAGGGATGTTGGGGACAGCACAAACACCCAGCCTCCGAGCCATTGGAATTAACCAAAGAAGGTTAAAATCCCCGACCCGGCCGGGAATCGAACTCGGAACCCTCTGAACCGAAGGCCAGTACGCTGACCATTCAGCCAACGAGTCGGACGTCTCGGCAGGTGACCTTAAATCTTAATAAAGAGCTAGTTTCTCTGACCTGAGCTGACAGGGAATTCCATAATGTGACGCCGATCACCACAAATAATCTATTAATTGTATTTGTGCGGTGCAGTGGAATAGAAAGATAGGATCTAGAACGTGTATTTAAGTTGTGAAATTATGATAAAAAGGTGAATTTAGAAGAAATATACAGTGGCTGACTTTCAGCTAACACTCCTAAACACCATCGTTAAAGTGTGTAGCTGCCGACGTTTATCAGGCTTCAGCCATGGGACAGCCTCATAGTATGGGGTGGTATGAACGTCGTACCCGATGTTGTAAATAAATCTCAGGCAGGAATTCAGTGCTCGTTGAAGTTTAAGTGTTTCTTCTCTCGTCATATCAACTAATACAACGTAACAGTAATCAAGAATAGGGGGAACGAGTGTCTGTATTCGTTTTGCCTTTAGCTCAAATGGAAATATATCCCTCTGCCGTTTAAGAGGGTGAAGCACTCCAAAGGTCTTTTCTTTTTTTACGTATTTCTTTCGTGTACCAGAACAATCAAGTGTTTCATTCATAATTAAGCCAAGATTTTTAACCGGTTTACTGTGGGGAATAATGTTCCCATTCAGTAGGATAGGCGGGATTGCGACATTGTTTGAGCAGCTCAGTAATTTTCGTGGTACCGAGCTCGATAGCTGCAGTAGCTTAAGTGCGGCCAGTATCCAGTATTCGGGAGATAGTAGGTTCGAACCCCACTGTCGGCAGCCCTGAAAATGGTTTTCCGTGGTTTCCCATTTTCACACCAGGCAAATGCTGGGGCTGTACCTTAATTAAGGCCACGGCCGCTTCCTTCCAACTCCTAGCCCTTCCCTGTCCCATCGTCGCCATAAGACCTATCTGTGTCGGTGCGACGTAAAGCAACTAGCAAAAAAAAAAATTTTTTTCGTGGTCCAATTATGATTGCCTGAGATTTTGTGGAGTTTAGTATAAGAGAATTTCGTTGTGCATATATACTGAGTCATCAGAGGTCATTGTTAATATCTTGTCTTGCAGTGTCGATATGTTATTTCCTGTCACGGATGGTATGTCATTGATATAAATACAGAAAAGCATCTGGACGTAAAACAGGGCCAAATTCACATGTATGACACAGTTCGCACCCGTGACCCCCACAGATGTAGGAAAAACGGAAGTAGAAGAAGAAGAAGAAGAAGAAGCAGAAGATGATGATGATGATGATGATGATGATGATTATTACTATTAGCTTCCGGAATCCGCACGAATCCGCCACTCTTACTTGGATCCAAGGACACTAATTTCCTTTTTAGGTATTCTATACCACCTAAACTCTGGAAGTTTGGTCACCTAAAAATGGGCCCCCCCCAAACTGAAATCCTGGCTACGCTACTGCGTTCTTGTATTATCTTCATAAGTGATCCTCATCTCCTGTAGGTCCCTTTCCACCTCCTTGAACCAAGTTGGGTGGATCTTCTAATCTTTAAAATAGATAAATATCTGGTTCGATAATCGTGTGGGTTTCATTCTTAGCAAGTGGGTATAAAATGCAATTCTCCTTCTCTGCATGACATTAGAGATCTTTTGAATATGACTATAGCTCATGGTTATGCCGATGTCTATTCATCTTTGTCTTTAATTGGGCCAAGAATTTTCCTTAATATCTCTCTTTCATTAATTTCCATTTTTTCTATCAGGCCCTTCTTGTTGTTAGCAAGGCATTCCGCTGCATACACAGCCTCTGGTCTTATGACCGTGCAATAATGTCTTGAGTTTCGCGTTTAGGGATGTAGTATTTTTGTTGTAAACTTCTTTGGTCAGTTGATAAGCCATTTTCATTGTATTCATGCGTGACGCGAAAGCATCCTTTTCAGAGATGTTTGGTTCTATCCACTCGCCAAGATATTTAAACTTATCTGTCCGTTTGATTGTCCCCTGGTTTACTTTTAGCTCTCTTGGTGCTGGCTTGATGTTAGTTATGAATTGCGTTTTTTCTAAAGAGATCTGGAGGCCCGATTTTTCCGCCTGTGTCTTGAGGTGATTAATTTGTTTGTAGCCATGTCTAAAGAATCAGAGAAGATTGGTGGATCATCTGCAAAAGCTAGGCAACCAGTTGAAAGTTTCGTGTTCTTGTAACCCATTCTCACACTGTTATTCTTATTATTTATTCGTAAGCTTTGATGAAACACAAAATTGTCACTATCCAAACTTGTTACCTGCAAAATTGTAAAGTTGATGTAATTGGACCCTACACTGAGTTTAAATTTTGCTTACACACACTTTGTTTGGTGTAAATACACTGGCGTATATTGAATGGACTTCGAAGTCTAAAGATGAACTTTGCGAGTCCAAAGAAACATTCAGCTAATAATGTGAGTATTGTTCTCTCAATCCTTTTCCGTTCAAAGATAATTCGAGATTGTAACGTCATTTTGTTGATTTTTTAACAAGCATGTTTTTATGTGGTTCGGATTGCTTATTCATGTGCTTGCGTTCGGGTAATGTTTAGTTCGAGCTTCATAGTCGGCAGCGCTGGATATGATTTTCGTGGTTTTTCCATTTTCACACCAGGTAAATGCCAGAAATGAAGACTACGGCCGCTTTCTTTGTCTTGTCCTACCTAGCCACGCCGAACCTGCATGTTTTAGTTAAAAAAAGAAGAAATAAAGAAGGAAAAGAAAAAGCAAACTGTTGATATAAGTAGTGAAACTAAATGTCGCTATGCTCATTGTTGTTGTTTAACCTTTGTCCCGCTTCTCTACGGGCTCAGGTATGAAGAGAGATGAATCTTCGTAGCATTTTACGACCGGATACCTATCCTGACGTCAGCCTGATGAAGGGACTCAATGAGATTAAATAATATTAATTTCGTGTGGCTATTTCTAGCCGAGTGTAAGCCCTTGCAGGGCAGACCATCCGATGAGGGTGGGCGGCATCTGCCTTGTGTAGGTAACTGCGTATTATTGTGGTGGAGGATAGTGTTATGTGTGGTGTGTGAGTTGCAGGGATGTTGGGGAAAGGACAAACACCTAGCCCCCGAGCCAGTGGAATTAACCAATGAAGGTTAAAATCCCCGACCCGGCCGGGAGTCGAACCCGGGACCCTCTAAACCGAATGCCAGTACGCTGACCATTCAGCCAACGAGTCGGACAATGAAATTAAACGAATGACGGCATATATAATAGTAGGAAGACAGAGAGTGAAACCTGGTGCTCCTGTCGAATAGCACCAAGGGGTCTGCTCAAGGCTCAGACCAGTTGCACACGGACTACGGATAGTGATTTCTGGCCGTAGTGGCGCGCTTATAGTGGAAGAATCGTAGTCTGTGGCATGGAAGATAAAACAATGCATTGCTTTCACGCGCAGTGGCGCGTTCTGAAGAATGCGCAGAAATCGCCTGCAGGCGGTCTGTCCTCGGCATTTTCCGCGTTTGTGGCGAGTGATTGCCACCATGTCTGTGCTTGCACTCAGTTCCCCGTAATTTGTCCTTTGTTTTCGGAGTTAAATATGCGTCATTTTGATACGGATCGTGTCATAATAGAAGCTTAGTGCAGTTCTGTGTTGTGAAACCTAGAAAAACTGAATATTCAAGTAAACATTTAAAATTCAAGGCCTGGGAGGAAGTGGCTTCTACTGTGCACGTCGAAACATAATTAAAAAAGCATTCTTCGTCATCCATCTTAGTGTACTACTCTCTTGTCGAGAGAAGACTGCTAAGATGTGAAGGTGAATGGCTCGAATCGCCGCTAAACGCGAAATGCAGCCGAAATCGTGCCTCTGCTGTCTCAAAGGTACCTGCGAGTCAGAAGCGCCAGCAGCGCACCATTTCTGGCAATTATCGCGCATTTTGTGGTCCGTGTGAAAGCGGCCTTATTGTCTCTATCCGACAGACGAATCGCCATCAACAGCGTCATATGCCTTCACTCCATATAAACACTGCGGAGAGGTTTGGAACTGAATCCAGGCTTTTGGCACGCAATCTAGTGATTAGAAATTGTATAGGCCTACCACCATCTCTCCTACCCTGCCTGCCAACGTTCTGATGGTGAATATTTTTTCCACTTATGGGACTCGAACCGTCTAACTACGGTGTCATAACATATAGATATGATTAAGGATCATGGTCACCGCCATGGTGTTCATCGATGATGTGTCATTCAACATTTGTGAATCATCTGTTGTCGAAACAACCCTTAAGTTCTTAAATGCTGAACAACTACAGATTCATATATGTCGCACATATAATCATTACTGTGACGTGCATGGTGAAGAGAAAAGGACGTTGAGCTGTATTGGTCGACTGTGCACTTCCCATATGTTTTACCTTGTAAATTTGAAAGGTAGGTTACTCAGATGTTACTGCAACATTTCCGTGGTTTTCTGGTTTGTGAATTACTTTTTTAAGCTTTAATGTGTGCCCTTTTAATTATTGTTTATGATTGTTATTGCTATGGTTGTTATTAAAATGCATTATTGGTAATATGTGGAACGTTCTTATGTTTGCGGCAATCCATTACTTTAATTGTATTTTTTTTCCGTTGTTGCAGGTAAATGTGTGGATGATACTGCCTGAAGTTTTCTTCCTCCGTTTTGGTCTAGATTGTTTTCAGTACTTCGGGGATGTCTATCTGGGTGAATATATCGTTTTATGCATTATTATTACTTATAATCTCTGTCAGTCTGAGTGTAATGTTTTGAAAATAACAATAATTTAACGGTAAGTTGTACCCAACGTCCTAACACATTCATTTTTCTTTCTTTGCCAGTCGCGTTATCCGGCTCTTCCGTTTAAAAGTTTACACGGTTTAAAGTAACCACTATTATATTCCTCATTGTTTCGTCTCTCCTGCTGTGAGGCACATCGCAACCAATTGACTATTCCTTTGATCAGAACGTTGTTGATGGTGATTCGTCCGTCGGATTGAGGCGTTAAGTTTTGAACAGTCCCTTTGGAGCTATTCGACAGGTGTAGGCTATATCTGTCTGAAATTACGGCACCATGACGTCTCTTAAAATCGTAAAAGAAGTTAGTCGAGCGTAAAGCCGTTCTTCTTCTTCTGCTCCTTCCTATTATTGATGTACGGCACTGTTCAATAATTTTGAAAGTCATTGTGGAACACTGTCTCTCCAGTCTGATTCCCTTGCTACTTCAGCTATACTGGTTTGTGATCACACTCTGGAGAAAGTGGTGTATCATTACTTAAGAACGAACTGAGCAAATATCCGGAATTACATTACTATTTGTTTTACGTCTCACCGACTCAGATAGGCCTTATGGTGAATATGGGATAGGACAGGGTAAGGACTGGTAAGGAAGGTAAAATACCAGCATTTGCCTGGTGTGATAATGTGAAACCACGGAAAACCATTCTCATGGCTGTCGACAGTGGAATTCAAACCCATTATCTCCCGAACGCAAGCTCATAGCTATGACTGAACCGCGTAGCCAACTCGCTCAGTGGAGTTACTTTGGATAATTACACTGTACAATATTTGAGTCTTATGTCAGTCAAGTGAACCACAAATGGCAGTTTCTCCGCAAGCAATATGGACCAGTGCAGCACTTCGCTCAACATGAATGGACCATCTGTTATAGCAGGTGAAATTAACAGCAGATGTAGCCTATATGTTCAGTGGCTTAACAACCTATAACATTAGCTAGAAGCTGTGGCCTGATGGAGCTACGTTTGCTTTAAGGCGCGTCCAGACTTGTAACAGAACATCGTAACGTAACCGCGTCGCGCTCCTGTCTGGACGGTACTGCGTAACCTCGTCGCGCAACCTTAGCCCGCAACATGAACGATACGGAACGATGTTCGCTGCGTTCCACTGCTTGTCGGTTTTCCCGCGTCACATCAAAGAGCTGCGCGCGCGGAAGTTACAGCAAGCTTGGACGTACACAGGACCTCGGCGCGTAACACACATTCGCCTCTGTCTGCTTGATCAGTAAAAATGTTGTGGACCGAGCAAAACACACTGCATTTTATTGAAATGTACAGATCTAAGGATATGTTGTGGCTAACTAGCCATCCCAGGCATTTCAACAAAATTTTAAGGAATGACCACTTTCCCCATCCACTCCATTCTCCGGTACACTCTACATATTCCCAATATCCCCATCATGCTGCACAACAGTGTTCATCAGCTGCCGAACCCATCACATTTTCAAGGTTACACCGTTTCAACACCCACTCCTTCAGCTTCCTTATCCTCACCGAATACTACTACTACACCCAATTCTCCTCACTCCAACTCCAATCTGTCCACTGAGTCAAATACAGTAAGCAATTCCCACGATGTGGATATGGATTTTCAGGACTTGATTAGACATACAAAGTAGTGTTTCTGTGTTGAATAAGCAATTAAAATAGATAGTGTTTGATGTATGAAACATAGAATATCCCAGCAATTAATTCCTTACTTACGTTTATATTTTCGTTTAGTGCTTCAATCAGAGCTTGACACATTCAGGTACGATAACACTAATCGACTGTTTGGATATTTTGAAAAGATACTGCAGACTAGTGTTTGAATCACCGGTTGCTAGAAATCGCACTGTCACTGCCAGTCTCTCTTGCACTGAGATAGCCTCTCTGAATGTGGTATCCTTCTTAGCAACTTTAGGCCCTATCAAATTGATGAGGTGGAATCTCTCGCTGAGTCTGAGGGAAAAGCCAACTCTGGAGGGTAAACGGATTAAGAAAGAAGGAAAGACATGTATTATTATTATTATTATTATTATTATTATTATTATTATTATTATTATTATTATTATTATGGAATTTCTAATATGTTTTCATGTAATAAGATAGTTTTCCGTGGTTTCCCATTTTCAAACCAAACAAATGCTGGAGCTGTACCTTAATTAAGGCCACGGCCGCTTCCTTCCCACTCCTAGGCTTTTCCTGTACCATCGTCGCCATAAGACCTATCTGTAAAAAAGAAAAACCTACCCATATTGAAACATCTAAACCTCCGACTTGATTGCCTAAGCAATAATACTCTTGCGCGGAACTCGAAAACAAAAATCAACACAAAGCGTTGGAAACGGAAACGATGCCTTGGTCAGGTTTAGCAAGTAAAATGTTTATAATGCCCACTAACTGTCTGAAACTTCATGTCAGCCAGCAAATTTGAACCACCATGTGTAGTTCTACGTGAATATAGCTGAGTTTGCCACCATCGCCTATGTTTCCGTTTGGTTGCATAATGCAAATAAATATAGGCTGCTGCAGCTAAGTCCATCTTTCAAAGCTGCACTGTCTCAACTGGCGGAACGCTCGTAGGTTACGCGTTACGACATGTGGCGCGGGGTAGAAAAGTTTACCTCGCAACCGCGGTGCGTAACATTGCCCCGTTTAACCTTGGCGCGCGACGTGGTTACGTTACAGAGTTAGGCGCGCATGTCTGTACCCGCCTTTATACTGCTAATAATAGCTTAGTAGGTGGCAGTTTCAGACAACGGGTGATTGATGTGTTGCTGTCTGTGAGATAGCTTTGGCGGTTTTTCACTGAAGATCCTTTATCTGGTTGTTGTTCAAGTATTCTGGTATACAGTATATATTGGTACTTTAAAATTTACTGGAAGGTATACTTGTTTAATTTTAAGGCATAATAGATCTCCATGAATAAAGTCGTAAGGACCGTGCGTGTGTACATTGAGTATTTTGACGAAATTTTCTTATAGTTACCCGTTCCAGGTGTAAAAATAGTGACCATTCTTTAGCTTCGGTGTCAGTTTATTTGATTCGTTATAACTGAAAAACTACTAGTTATACTTCAACCAAACTCCGTATTTAGAATTCATCTGTCCAATAGGAGGTTTTAGGATACTTACCATTTCAAAATCTCGGAATGGACTGGGGGTTTATAGGCGCACCGAAACAATTATTTTACTCTCCCACAAAACATTCTTGATCAACGTAAATGGAAACTACCAGCCTTAATGGAAATTTATTTCTGAAACTTTTTTCTTCTGTGAACTTTTTCCATGGGAGGACAAATAAGGAAGTTATTGTTATCGAAAGTTTTAGAGTCGAAGTCATAGTGGGCATAGCCCAGTAGCGGGTATGTTTAATACTGATTTTGTATAACTGGAAACTGCTGTATGTAGTTGAACAAAACATTTAGAATTCACCTATTCAAAGGTAGGTTTTAGGGTACATACCATTAACAGGTATTGAGTGGCCACCATCCTAACTGGGCATGCCGCGGGCGAATTAGTGTTCCTCCGATTGTAAGTCCATTGAGTTGGAAGCCATTTTCGGTCCGCGACACGGGGAGCCATCAGCTCGTAATATTCGGAAGTGTTTGTGTGCATGTGTGCGAAGCCCAGTCAAATCTACAACACACAGAGATATGAAATTTTGACATAGTCGTATTCTCAGATGAATCTATATGCAGGTAGGGACCTGCTTTCATTAATTACTTATATTACTTTTAATCGCTTTAATTATGTTTTTAGTTACTTATATCATATTTAACCGATATTCACCCCATTCACTTAAAATTGTAGGCTATACAAGGGTTTAGCTATACCAGAAACAAAACGTGAACCATATTTTCTTTTACCTAACTCAGTCTTACATGTTATTATTTCGTTTAGACTTACAGTACACAAGATGGATAATAATGAACACGCACAGATCTGAAATTTTTAACATTTGTCGCCACAGCATTTCACCAGTCACGCATGGCTGTGTCAAAGAGCAATTCTTGCTCCAAGAAGTGAAGCTTTCAACGTAATCAACAAGCAACTCCTGCAGGAATTACCCGGGGTTCTATAAATTTACAAGTTTATCGACACAATATGTAGTACAGATGAGGCTGTCAACTACACGACAGAGCCTTTGAAACACTTCGAGTCACCTCGAGTACCCTCGAACATCTTGGAGCGGATGAATGTATCACCGACTATCCTTCTCAGGGATATGAATCCTGCTTCCCTGTGCAACGGAACACGACTCCCAGTCCAGAAACTGATCCTGAATATTATTGAAGCCACTCTCATGACCGGACATGCCGTGAGCGAAGTAATATTCATAACCCGGATTCACCTAATTTCATCGGATGTATCGATTCAATTTAGTTGACTGCAGTTCCCCCGTTTGTTTTAATTTCGATATGTGCATTTAAAAGGCACAAGGACAATCGCTTAAAGTTGTAGGACTCTATTTTTGAAAATGGTGCTTTTGCCATTGTCAACTGTACGTGGATTGTTCAAGAGTTCGAAAGGCAAACACAGTAGCCTACGGTATACATCTTATCTCCAAATGGCATTAATACAGTTTATCCCCAAACTCTATAAGGAAACAATATATTTTGTATTATATAACATGGTGTTTTACGTGATTTTAATATTATTTGTACAATTCATCAAACCGGTATCTTAAGCATTGCAAGTAACAATATAATAAAAATAAAATAAAGCATTTCATGCAGTTTACGTCAAAACGATGTGAGTTAATAAATATAATGTTTTAATTTGCTTTTAAATAAATAGTTTAGAAAAATTTAACAGTTGAATTAATAAACGCGGCCAAAGCCGCGGGCACATGCTACTTATTAATATAGGTATTATAGTGACTATGGGGTAGTGTCCGACTCGTTGGCTGAATGGTCAGCGTACTGGCCTTCGGTTCAGAGGGTCCCGGGTTCGATTCCCGGCCGGGTCGGGGATTTTAATCGCTTCTGATTAATTCTTCTGGCTCGGGGACTGGGTGTATATGTCCGTCCCAACACTCTCCTCGTCATATTCACACAACATACTACACTACCAACCACCACAGAAACACGCAATAGTGCTTACATCCCTCCATAGAGGGTTGGCGTCAGGAAGGGCATCCGGCCGTAAAACAGGGCCAAATCCACATGTGCGACGCAGTTCGCACCCGCGACCCCACAGGTGTGGGAAAAGCGGCAGGAAAAGAAGAAGAAGAAGAAGAAGTGACTATGGGGTAGTAAAGGGCTAGGAGTAGGAAGGAAGTGAAGTTACAGCCCCAGCATTTACTCGGTGTGAAAATGGGAAACCACGAAAAACCATCTTCAGGGCTGCCGACAGTGCGATTCGAATCCACTATCTCCCGAATGCAAGCTGATAGCTACGTGACCTAAATCGCGCGGCCACATGGTCTGTTTATATTATTACTTTTAATTATTTATTATTATTATTATTATTATTATTATTATTATTATTATTATTATTATTATTATTATTATTATTATTATTTGTTATTTGCTTTACGTCGCACCGACACCGATAAGTCTTATGGCGACGATGGGTAAGGAAGGGGCTAGAAGTGGGAAGGAAGTGGCTGTGGCCTTAATTAAGGTACATCCCAGCATTTGCCTGGTGTGAAAATGGGAAACCACGGAAAACCATCTTCAGGGCTGCCGACAGTGGGGTTCGAACCCACGATCTTCCGAATACTGGATACTGGCCGCACTTAAGCGACTGCAGCTATCGAGCTCGGTATTATTATTATTATTATTATTATTATTATTATTATTATTATTATTATTATTATTATTATTATTGGAGCTAACATGCACAGTCAGATACCTTATTGCGAATGTACGAACATCCTTGTTCTCTCTCTCTCTCGCTCTACCACGCCTTCGCTGCTCGAGTTTCGCATGTTCCCTTTAATAATGAACCGCATTCATCAAGTAATAGTACGCGTGAGCTTGCATTTAGGACACTCGATAAATACTGGCCTACTTCAAATTTCATCTGAATTTCCTGGAAGATCTTCAGTCTCACCGAGTTATTTAAATGGTTATTACTTTTATTTATTTCTATTACCTTGACTGTTCGTCTGTCTTCTATTAATAGGCTTCTTGTTAGCAGTCTTCCAAGAAGAGGTGAGTAACATGGGCAAGAAAGTGTTAAGTTAACTGCATAATGCACCATTCAGAAGATATTGTAGTTACTCATAGCTTTTTGTGTATTTACGTTTTATGTGATTATTAAAAATGTCGATATGGTGTGATGATTCTTTGGTGTGCTAACTTTTCTCTTACCTATCAAAATCTATATTCATTTGACAACGTACATTTTTTTAATTATTTTAACGACTTTTGAAAAATGACTGGTGGCTCGTGTTTAATTTCGAAAAGTACGCAAATACTAGTCCGCAGACTGAGCGAGTTGGCCGTGCGGTTAGGGTCTCGTAGCTGTGAGCTTGAATTCGGAAGTGGTGGGTTCGAATCCCACTGTCGGCAGCCCTGAAGATGGTTTTCTTTGGTTTTCCATTTTCATACCAGGCAAATTCTGGGGTGTACCTTAATTAAGACTACGGCTGCTATCTTCGCTATCCTAGCCCTTCCCCATCCGTCCATCACCGAAAACCTTTGATATGTTAGTGCAACGTTAAACAAGTAGCAAAAAGAAAATCTAAAAACTAAATAAACTAGTTTTTCTATTACTCGCTCTGATGTTCTTCAAGATGTTCTCGCATGATTCTTATATAAATGAGTGTTTGGAGTTAGTGGAAGTTTCTTTTCTGAAAATGATGTCATGCGCTGGTTTGATCATATCAGTATATGCTATTCCTGTTTATGAGTCAACAAACTTTGGGAGCTGTCTTCATTCTTATCCGCTACTACCACTTCGGTGGATAGCATGCTCTAAACTACATATAACGAAACATGTGAGATTTGTTCAACGTATACGTGCGTTATCCTTAATCATGAGGGGAAGGACACGGAGAAATTGTATGGTTTAGTCCCAGGCTACAGTATGCCGAGTGTGGTTTCCTAACCACTTTTTTTTTCTAGGGACCTTACATCGCACCGACACAGATAGGTATTTTGGCGACGATGGGATAGGAAAGGCCTAGGAGTTGGAAAGAAGCGTCCGTGGCCTTAATTAAGGTACAGCCCCAGCATTTACTTGGTGTGAAAATGGGAAATTGAATATATTCCAGCACAGACTACACAAAACACTTATAATTTATAATTTACCATGAAGAAATTCTTTCTAATGTCATATCCCAGTCTGCAGCTATGAATCCGCTGCTACATATTCTCTATTCTCCTATATGGATGTGAAAGCTGGATCCTGGATCCAAGCACTGAAAAACGCATAGATGCCTTTGAAAGTATCTGTATCGCTGTCTCTTGCTCATACCTTGGATATTGAGAATTTCAAATGTCGAGGTTCTTCATCGGCTGAAAAAGCAAAAAGAACTGTTACTTATTATAAAACAGAGGGAAACACAATTCTTAGGGCATGTTATGAGGGGCAAGAGGTATCAGAATTACAGCTAATTTTTGAATGAAAGATACAAGGGATACCTTTCGTTGGTAGACGGAGAAATTCATTGCTAAAGGCCATTCGAAAATGGCACAGATCTACATCAGAAGAAGCTTTTCATGTTGCATTGTTTACATAGTCCGCCTCTGTGGTGTGATTAGCTGCCACCCCCGGAGGCCCGGGTTCGATTCCCGGCTCTGCCACGAAATTTGAAAAGTGGTACGAGGGCTGGAACGGGGTCCACTCGCCTCGGGAGGTCAACTGAGTAGAGGTGGGTTCGATTCCCACCTCAGCCATCCTGAAAGTGGTTTTCTGTGGTTTCCCACTTCTCCTCCAGGCAAATGCCGGGATGGTACCTAACTTAAGGCTACGGCCGCTTCCTTCCCTCTTCGTTCTCTATCCCTTCCAAAGTTCCCATCCCTCCACCAGGTCCCTGTTCAGCATAGCAGGTGAGGCCGCCTGGGCGAGGTACTGGTCATCCTCCCCAGTTGTATCCCCAACCGAGAGTCTGAAACTCCAGGACACTGCCCCTGAGGCGGTAGAGGTGCACTGCCCCTGAGGCGGTAGAGGTGGGATCCCTCGCTGAGTCCGAGGGAAAAGCCGACCCTGGAGGTTAAACAGATGATGATGATTGTTTAGATAAGAGATGGCTACGTAGATCGCCAACTTCCGTATGGAGACGGTATTTTAAGAAGAATTTACAGTGTAAGAAGGTGCTAGTGTGAATGGGTGGAGAGAGAAAAGATCAGAGCATAAGTTAAAACATTAAATTTTGAAATTTAATTTCTTTCCCTTCTTTTTTTCTTCTTCAAATTTGATAGTTAGAAAATCTGAAACAACAACAACAACAAATAACAGTTAAATATGAGCTCGTCAGCTCCCACAATAGCAATGACTGAAAATCAAAAATCAGGTACAATGGAGAAGATCATAGACACAATAGTTTACAAGAAATGATCATTGTAGCTCGAATGGTACACTATTTTATAAGAGCATATTCGCTCCACATATTCTAGGAGACTGAGCTCCAAACTTTTACTAATGTCCAGCCTCTCAGAGGCACACGCTTCTTGCCAAATTTACACTTCAAACACTGTATTTACAGTCATTTCTGCTCAACAGTCTGTTACACACTCTTCTATAAATAATGGCAATTTAAGCAAGTACCCATTCTAAATAGCCTTAAAGTACAAAATAAAAGGTTTAAGACGATCGGCCATGAACAAAACGCTAGGAGGCGAAACACTTGCACTCCTTTTAAAATATACTTAAAATCCTAAATGGGCTTATGGCCTGAAGTTGCAGAGGGTAAGCCTATACTACAGAGAGGTGACCAGATGCGAAATATTAAGTTCCAAAATAGTGTTAAGAATTTAAGGGTTTAGACAATCTTAGTCACCCCGTACCAAGTCGAATGGGAATTAATAGAGGGTGAACACTCTTTATCCCCTAAGTTACATATTTTCCAGCAGGGATTTGAACAAAGTCTTCAGACTTGCCTGAAAATTTACATTTAAAAGGTGATATTAAACTTTATAATTTTACATTAAGACAGAAGTTTGAAACCTTCTCCTCAAGTTAACTGCCTGGAGCTATCACTTGTTGAAAGATGTCTGCCATTACCTTGAGTTGTTGGACCTTTCGATGACGGCAAGGCTTCCCCTGCCTCCTATTACGCCGTACACACACTTAGACCGGAGTGATGAAGATGACAATAAGGCCCTAAAGCGCCAAGCTTTTATAGCAATTCAGAGGGAGAAGTTCCAGAACTCTCTTGACCTAGGCAGAATGCCTGTACACACTCCCAGTTTTTTTTTTTTTTTTTTGCTAGGTGCTTTACGTCGCTCCGACACAGATAGGTCTTATGGCGACGATGGGAGAGGAAAGGCCTAGGAGTTGGAAGGAAGCGGCCGTGGCCTTAATTAAGGTACAGCCCCAGCATTTGCCTGGTGTGAAAATGGGAAACCACGGAAAACCATCTTCAGGGCTGCCGATAGTGGGATTCGAACCTACTATCTCCCGGATGCAAGCTCACAGCCGCGCGCCTCATTGCGCACGACCAACTCGCCCGGTGACTCCCAGTTTTAATTGGCTAGAGAAGTATACACAAAATTTCCTGATTGGGTAATAAGTTGAGGAAGAAGTAAAACCGTAGTAGTGCTGACAACCTCAGCACATTAAAAAAAGCAATCTACAAACACTTACGATTTACAAACATAGACAGTAGAAAATTCTTCTAAGAAATTAATAGTCCGTTCTCCCGCCGGGCGGGGCACATAAGCCGATAGTAGACATATCTAAATACGAAAGGTGCAAATATTTTCAGATACATAGTTTAGGATTCGCAGCACAGATGGCCTTCTAGAAGGCGCGCAGTTCAGTCGGACTGAGAAGGTGTACCCCCGGTACAATTCTTCTTCTCTCTTCTTCTTCGTATTATTATTTCCCTTACAGGTGTTAAATGACAGTGTTCGTACTTGTACGCTTAGTTCCTAAAGTGTTTTCGATGTCGTGCTAGGATCTTTAACGCTTCAGCTGTCAGCCCCCTGCACCAACCATAACATCACGTCTTTATGAATTTTATCCTTTGCCCTTGACTACTAAGCTCAATGAGGTAAAATGTATTGTCACCTTACCATTGTTGAACTTAATTGGTAATATTCGTTATCTCCTGACAGAAACTCGTAATTTCCAATGTAAAATGTGGCTTTCAGGGAATTAACATTTTTTGTTGGATAAATACAGTAGGCCTATATGATTTATTTATGCTGTAGTACATTTGCAAATTTGTTCCACTATTGCCATTTCAGAGAATGTTGCTCGCTTAGACTTACATTAGACTAATCACTTTTGCTGACAGTGTAATAATCAGTGACTTATAATTATTTTAAGTTAACTCTAATTAGATTGAAACAGCGATATTTTTATACTGTGCACTATGATTATATTCTTCAGGCAATTAAAGAAATGTTAATAGTTGCCTACTTAAGGGATGAATGTTAGGTTTGTACCTGTCTGAAGTACAATAAATAAATACACTGACTGACAGAGCAAATGCAACACCAAGAAGGAGTGGTCAGAACTTTATGCCAATTGCAGGGTAGACTGGCGTCACTGAGGTATGCTCATGATGTGAAATGCGCCGCTGTGCTGCGCACGTAGCGAACGATAAATGGGACACGGCGTTGGCGAATGGCCCACTTCGTACCGTGATTTCTCAGCCGACAGTCATTGTAGAACGTGTTGTCGTGTGCCACAGGACACGTGTATAGCTAAGAATGCCAGGCCGCCGTCAACGGAGGCATTTCCAGCAGACAGACGACTTTACGAGGGGTATGGTGATCGGGCTGAGAAGGGCAGGTTGGTCGCTTCGTCAAATCGCAGCCGATACCCATAGGGATGTGTCCACGGTGCAGCGCCTGTGGCGAAGATGGTTGGCGCAGGGACATGTGGCACGTGCGAGGGGTCCAGGCGCAGCCCGAGTGACGTCAGCACGCGAGGATCGGCGCATCCGCCGCCAAGCGGTGGCAGCCCCGCACGCCACGTCAACCGCCATTCTTCAGCATGTGCAAGACACCCTGGCTGTTCCAATATCGACCAGAACAATTTCCCGTCGATTGGTTGAAGGAGGCCTGCACTCCCGGCGTCCGCTCAGAAGACTACCATTGACTCCACTGCATAGACGTGCACGCCTGGCATGGTGCCGGGTTAGAGCGAGTTGGATGAGGGAATGGCGGGACGTCGTGTTCTCCGATGAGTCACGCTTCTGTTCTGTCAGTGATAGTCACCGCAGACGAGTGTGGCGTCGGCGTGGAGAAAGGTCAAATCCGGCAGTAACTGTGGAGCGCCCTACCGCTAGACAACGCGGCATCATGTTTTGGGGCGCTATTGCGTATGATTCCACGTCACCTCTAGTGCGTATTCAAGGCACGTTAAATGCCCACCGCTACGTGCAGCATGTGCTGCGGCCGGTGGCACTCCCGTACCTTCAGGGGCTGCCCAATGCTCTGTTTCAGCAGGATAATGCCCGCCCACACACTGCTTGCATCTCCCAACAGGCTCTACGAGGTGTACAGATGCTTCCGTGGCCAGCGTACTCTCCGGATCTCTCACCAATCGAACACGTGTGGGATCTCATTGGACGCCGTTTGCAAACTCTGCCCCAGCCTCGTACGGACGACCAACTGTGGCAAATGGTTGACAGAGAATGGAGAACCATCCCTCAGGACACCATCCGCACTCTTATTGACTCTGTACCTCGACGTGTTTCTGCGTGCATCGCCGCTCGCGGTGGTCCTACATCCTACTGAGTCGATGCCGTGCGCATTGTGTAACCTGCATATCGGTTTGAAATAAACATCAATTATTCGTCCGTGCCGTCTCTGTTTTCTTCCCCAACTTTCATCCCTTTCGAACCACTCCTTCTTGGTGTTGCATTTGCTCTCTCAGTCAGTGTAAATAAATAAATAAATAAATAAATAAATAAATAAATAAATAAATAAATAAATAAATAAATAAATAAATAAACTATATTTTATGTAGTCTCTTTGTGTTTGTTTTCACTTTATTATTTTTTAAAGCTGTCTGTGGAAGGATGTATATTCATCATGATGTACAGTTATTATGCACTAAGTATAGAGAGAGGCGCGTTTAATTGTGTAGTCGTTTACATTAATTATGAAGACTTAGGACTCGCTTTTTGTGAGGGTCGTTAGTGTAGTTCTTGGATGAAAAACAATGTACGTCATGAAGAGTAGCACACAGAGTCTTATTCAGTCAGTCGTTAGAAATAATAATAATAACAACGTTATTGTTTGTACGTGTTAATAAGAACTTTTACGGTTTTCAGAGACGGTGAGGTGTCAGAATTTTTTTCCAGCAGGAGTTACTTTACAGGCCAGTAATCTGCCGCTTCGGGACTGACGTGTTTGAGGACCTTCAATCTGAGCGGACTGAGTCGGACTCGAACCCGACGACTTAGGCTCAGAAAGTCAGAGTTCTACCTTCTGAGCCTCTCAGCCCATCTCAGTAGTTAGACTTATGACTTCTGAATTCCTCCATCTCAATGTATTGGATTATGTAGGTACAGTCAGGTGTACTTCGCCATACAAGTCTGATTCTAACACTGACAATCGCCGAGCTGAGTGGCTCCAGACGTTTGAGGCGCTGGCCTTCTGACCCCAACTTGGCAGGTTCGATCCTGGCTCAGTCCGGTGGTATTTGAAGGTGAACAAATACGTCAGCCTCGTGTCGGTAGATTTACTGGCACGTAAGAGAACTCCTGCGGGACTAAACTCCGGGACTTCGGCGCCTCCGAAAACCGTGAATGTAGTTAGTGGGACGTAAAGCCAATAACATTATTATTATTAACCCTGACAATCGTCTCATTTGATGCGGACCACAGTGACGAAGTTCGTTCGTTGTCGCTCTGATCACAGGACAAAATGTTTGGCCCCAATCGAAGCCTGTTAACACCATGGACATCGGACGTTATTTATTATTATTATTATTATTATTATTATTATTATTATTATTATTATTATTATTATTATTATTATTATTATTATTATTATTATTATTATTATTATTATTCATGGACTGCTGGTACATACAGATGAGAACAATAGCAGAAGTATATTCTGAATGATAATATGAAGGATAAGCTAGGAATAAATTCAATGGATGAAGCCGTACGCTTAAACCAGCTGCGGTTGTGGAGTCATATACGGCGAATTGGAGGAATGTTGGTTACCTCCTTATAGAAGAATAATGGACTTGGCCATGGAGGGTAAGAAAAATAGAGGGAGAGCAAGACGATAATGTTTCGGCTCAGTGTTTAGTGATAAGAGGTATAAAATTAAACGAGGCCACGGAGCTAATTGAAAATAGAGGATTGTGGAGGCACTTGGTTAATTCACAGAGCCAAAACCATCCAGCGTAAATATGTATGTATGTATGTATGTATGTATGTATGTATGTATGTATGTATGTATGTATGTATGTTATTCATGGCCTTCAGGTCGTTGCAAAGGGTGTAGTACTGGTTATAGTTATTGTAAGTGGCAAAACAAAGAGAATCAGGAGACCCTAGTGACGGCGATAGTGGCGATTGTTGTTTAAAGAGATGAATCTACTTGATTTTTTGATTTCCAGCAAAAAGACAGAGAAGGTGACAGTTACTAAGAACTTGATTGAGTGAGAAAAAGGAATGAAAAGAAGAAAGGGAAAATCCGATTTTGAATGTATATTAGAAACAGTGTGTGTTTTCCCTTTCCTACTGGAATGCAGCATGTGGTCTTCGATATGCAAGTTAAAATGTTTCTAATTTTCTTTTACATTAGGCATCTTGTGATTGACTAAGGCTTTAACTTTTCGGTCATTAAATTAGAAGAATTAATTACAACGAAAAGGAGTTCCGACCATTTAAAAATGAAATGAGGATACTGCGAAAGGAAAATTATGGATAAATGATGGTTGATAATTGAAACTGTAGGAATATCATAGCATCAAGTTTGGGGAAAGAATTAATCAAGGCAGTTTGAGTGCCATTATGAATAAGAAGAAATATGTTGAACGATGTAAGTTTATTTAGCAGTTAAATGTGAAAATACTGTCTGGGTTTGGTTTGCTAGAGTCCAATGGTCATATGGCCTTTGTGCCAGGAAGGAAGTTCAACATATTGGAGAATGAAATCTCCCTTGGGCCGTCCCTCCCTTTTTCTTTTCCCTCATCATCAGCCCAAACCTAACAACCACCTAACCGATAAATAGTCTATAAGACATGAATAAAAGGAGCAAAAAAATACATTCAGTCTAAGCAATGCTTAGCGGGGCTAGAATGCATGATCCATGCGTAGGCTACATGATGTCCCAATATCTCTCCAAATAACGAGAGCTGCTTTTATGAGAACGTAAAGATTTCCTTTCCTACTGCTAGCAGTTTCAGTTCAGATTGTATTATTCCCTTCCGTTCTTTGAGAATCTCCTCTACTGCTACTAAAGGTTTTTTCTGTCTTTAGACGCTCTTCGTTATCGGCTCCTCTGTTACTTCTTATGTGTTTAATGTCGAACGTATTTCCGTGTACGTTAACCCTTTTTTGTAAGACCTACTCTACAGCAATCTTTTTCAGGGACCTGAGATCGGATCAGACGCGACTTAATATTTACCCTTTCTGGGTCGTTCGTTCAGGTCACAAAGGCCACTGTAGACGCTGCTCGAGTTTTTCTTTGAAGCAGCTGAGAGATTTGCTCTTTGTTACTCATGAGGAGCAGGCAGGGAGAACGTAATACGCACTAGATATATTTTTTCTAACGGGGTTGCTTCAGGGACACAGCTGACACGTGAAATGGGATCAATAATACTTCTCTCAAAAATGTTAAGACGTGATTTCTGTGGTTGCCGGCCCTATGGTGTAGGGATCGCGTGCTTGCCTCCTACCCGGAGGCACGGGGTTCGATTCCCGGCCAGTTCAGGGATTTTTACCTGGACCTGAGGGCTGGTTTCAAGGTCCGCTTAGCCTAAGTGATTAGAATTGTGTAGCTGTGATTAGAATTGTGGAGCTAACTGACGGTGAGATAGCGGCTCCGGGCTAGAAAGCCAAGAATAACGGCCGAGAGGATTCGTCGTGCTAACCACACGACACCTCGCAATCTGAAGACCTTCGGACTGAGCAGCGGTCGCTTGGTAGGCCAAGGCCCTTCGAGGGCTGTGGTGCTATTTTTTGGATATTATTTTCATCTCTGATCATTTTTTGGCCTTTCTTCTCTTATTTTAGTTTACTGAATATTTAGTATAGCATACTGATTTACAATTTCATTGTCAATCTGAGGGACAGTGTAGGTTAGTCGTTACCCTTGTGGTCTAAGGTAGGTTGAGGGTGTGTAAACGCTGCGACTCCTTGTTGTTGGCTTCCAGAACGTGGAAGATCACCTGAGGAACAAATTTCCATTACACAGAATATCTTATCGTATGTAGTAACGTGAGGGATGTTAAACAAATACCGGTAACTATTATTATTGTTATGGGAATATCGTGGATCACAGAGGTGTAAGAAGGTGCCGGGGTGAATGGGCGGACAAGGAATGACCAGAGCATAAGTTACAGAACTAAATTTTGAAATGTTATTTCCTTTTTTTTTTTTTTTTTCTAGTTGCTTTACGTCGCACCGACTCAGATAGCCTTCCTATTTTAACTTTAGACTTTGACAAACAGAAGCTCTGAATAAACAGTAACAATATAATAATGAGTTCGTCAGCTCAAATAACAGTGACTTAAAGTTCAAAAACAGGCACAGAACTCGATAGAATTGTTAACACGATAACTTACAAGAAAGGAGCATAATAGGTCTGAAACAAGTACACTATTTTATAAGAGCATGTTTGTTCCACTAACTTACATAGCCTAGGAGTCTGAGTTCCAAAATTAATACAGTCCAGCCTCTCAGAGGCATATGTTTTTTATAGCGCACTGACAACCTGTAGGTTTTTACACATCTTTGCCCTGATGTGGGCTTATTTATGGCACGACAGTTTGTTACACACTGGTCTATAAACAAGTACAAAATAAACAGGGGCATTGAGTGTCCATTCTAAATGGCCGTAATGTAAAAAGAAAAGGTTTAACATGATTGGGCATGAACAAAAGGTTGGGAGACGAGAACCTTGCACTCCTTCCAGAATATTTTAAAACCCTAAGTGGGCTTATGGCCCAAAGATACAGAGGCTAAGCCTATTCTACGCTGGGGTTACTAAACGAGAAACCTTAAATTCCAAAAGAGTGTTAAAAATTTTAGATGATGGGAAACTTTAGTCACCCCGTGCTAAGTTGAATGGGAATAAACAGAGGGAAATCACTCTTTCTTCCCTTACATGATCTGTTTTCCAGCAGGGATTTGAACAGAGTCCTCAGACTTGCCGAAAATTTACATTGAAACCATGAAATTCGAACTTTACATGAATAAAAGAAGTTTGAAAACTTCCCCTCAAGCTGTTTGCGGGAGCTGTCACATGTTAAGAAAATTCTGCCATTACCTTGAGTTGCTGGGCCTTCCGCACGCCAACTTGCGGCCCTTGCCTCCTTAGTACACGCCGCACATAATAAACTGGAGTGGTGAAGATGACGACGCAGCCCTAAAGTGCCCACCTTTTATATCATCTCGAGGAGAAATTTCCAGAAATCTTTACAGATAGGCTGGATGCGTGTACATACCCCCAGTTTTAATTGGCAAGAGAAAATATTCCCCAAAATTCCTGATTGGTTGGTAACTATAGGAGAAGGAAGCAGTAGGAGTGTTGACAACTTTCATACATGAACACTACAAACTTCAAAAACGAAGGTTATCCAACTTTAAAAATTCGACTTTCCCTTAACAATTAATTGTCCTTAATCCCGCCAGAGGGGGCACTTAGGCCAATAGTAGAGACGTCTAACAGTTGCAACCCCCAAGTATTTTGCATAACATTACTTCAAGTTCAATTACGGAGATGGCAGTTTAACTGAACGGAGAACGTGCATCCCCGGTACAATTATTATTATTATTATTATTATTATTATTATTATTATTATTATTATTATTATTATTATTATTATTATTATTATTATTATTAAGGTAAGGTAAGGGTGTATTCTGCCCGAAGGCAGGTCTGAACCTCCGCAGAGGTGTGCCTGAGCCGGAGTTTACGTACGGTAGGGTGGCCAGTTCCTTTCCGCTCCTCCATTCCCTTACCCCCCACCAACAGCGTGTGGCAACCATTCCAAATCTTGACCACAACCAATGTTGCTTAACTTCGGAGATCTCACGGGATCCGGTGTTTCAACACGGCTACGGCCGTTGGCATTATTATTATTATTCATTTATTAAAATCTATTTATAAGTATTTTTCGGCTGCAAGTAAGGTCAAGTAAAGTCAGGTATATATCGTATTCGTCTCCTCGAAATTTATTTTTAATATGGAGAACACTTCCTTGTATTGTCATGTTTGTGTATTATATTTTTTCAACCGTTTTAAAGAAAGCAAGTCTTTAAAATACGATAATTTATTAAATTATAATTGTGCTATTTAACGAATTCCTTTTGTTGGACCGAGCGATCTGGCCATGCGGTTACGGGTGCGCAGCTGTGAGCTTGTATTCCGGAGATAGTGGGTTCGAACCTCACTGTCGGTAGCGGAGAAGATGGTTTTCGGTGGTTTTCCATTTTCACACAAGGCAAATGGTGGGGCTGTACCGTAATTAAGGCCACGGCCGCTTCCTTCCCAATCCTAGCCTATCGTCTAAGGTGATTGAAGATATAAATGAGACTATGGAGTGGGTGTGGGAAACTGGGAGAGAGATTTCTAGATCCTAATGGGTGGGTCGGACATAGGAATCTGCGCTCAGATGGCCTTCAGTTAAGCCGCAGTGGTACATATAAATTAAGAAATTTGTTTAGAAGGGTTATAGGGAGGTACTTTCAGGGAAACGGAATGATTTAGTGAGTGTTGATAAGGGTACAGCGAAGTGGAAATGAAGGAGGAATGACATAAAAATGTTATTGAACTGTAGTATTGTAAAAAAAAGGAGTAGAATTAATTTAATAGATATATATTTACCAGATATTGTAATAGGAGTTGAGTCGTGGCTGAGAAATGATATACTGTAATGGATGCAGAAATTTTCTCACGGAACTGGAGTGTGTATCGTAGAGATAGGATAGGAATGATAGGAGAGGGATTATTCATTTTTGTGAAAGATGAATTTGTAAGCTACAAAAATGTTCAAGATGACAAACATGGCATTTTAGGTGTAAGGCTCATTTCTAAAGATATTAGGCAACTTGATGTCTTTGGAGTGTACAAACCGGGAAAGGGTAGCACTGGCGCTAATTCGGAACTGTGTGGGAACCGATATGGAAAAACATGATTGGAGCGGGTGACTTCAACTTTACCAAATATCGATTGGGAAGGTAATGCGAACGACAGGAAGCATGACCAAGAAATGCCAAAGAAGTAAATATGGCAAGGACAGCTGATACAGAAAGTGATGGAACCAAATGCAGGGAAGAATATTCTGGACGTGGTGCTGGTAAAACCAGATGAGCTCTATAAATAAACCGAAGTAATTGATGGTATTAGTGATCACGAAGCTGTCTTTGTCGTAGTTAAAAATAAATGTGAGAGAAAGGAAGGTACCATATGGCTAATAAAACAGGCATGAGGGAATTAAAAAAAGTAACTGTGGTCGGTGGAAAGCGGTAAATAATAAAGTAAACAGACTCTGCGATGGATTTAAAGCAGTTGTTGAGGAACGTGGAAACAGGTTTGTACCTTTAAAGACGGTAACTATTTTATAACAGAGAAGTAACTGAGGAGAAGGTGCAGATGGGAAAGAAATAGAGTTAGAAATGGCCGTGAAAGTAAGGAGAAATTGAAGGAACTTACTAGGAAATTGAGTCTAGCAATGAAATCAGCTAAGACTAACATGATGACAAGTATAATTGGCAGTCATACAACTTTTAGTGAAAAATGGATGGGTATGTATAGGTACCTAAGGCAGAAACAGGTTCCAAGAAGGACTTTCCAGGAATCGTTAATGAACCAGGGGAGTGTGTATGCGAGGATCTTCAAAAGGCAGAAGTATTCAGTCAGCAGTATGTAAAGATTGTTGGTTACAAGGATAATGACCAAACGAAGGAGGTGACTAATACTAAAGAAGTGTTAAAATTTACCTATGCTAATAACGACTTTTACAGTAAGGTACAAAAGTTGAAAACTAGAAAAGCAGCTGGAATTGATAAGATTTCGGATGATATACTAAAGATAATGGGTTGGGATATAGTAACATATCTGAAGTACTTACTTCATTACCGTCTGCATGGAGGAGCTATATCAGATGAATGAAGAGTTGTTATAGTAACCTCTGTGTATGAAGGAAAGGGTGATAGACCTAAAGCTGAAAATTTCAGGCCAGTCAGTTTGACATGCATTGCATGTAAGTTTTGAGAAAGCATTCTTTCTGATTATAATTGGACATGTTTGCGAAATTAATAACTGGTTCGATAGAAGGCAGTTCGGGTTTAGGAAAGGTTATTCCATTGAAGCTCAACTTGCAGAATTCCAACAAGATATAGCAGATGTCTTCGATTCAGGAGGTCAAATGGACTGTATCATGATTAATCTATCTAAGGCATTTAATAAGGCACAGTAGATCATGGGAGACTACTGGCAAAAATGAGTGCAATTGGACTAGACAAAAGAGTTACTGAATGGGTTGCGATATTTCTAGAAAACAGACTTCAGAGAATTAGACTAGGCGAAGCTTTATCTGACCCTGTAATAATTAAGAGGGAAATTGCTCAAGGTAGTATTATTGGACCTTTATGTTTTATATATATAAATGATATGAGTAAAGAAGTAATCAGAGATAAGGCTTTTGCGGATGTTATTCTGTATAGAGTAATAAATAACTTACACGATCGTGAAAAACTTCAAAATGACCTCGTTAATGTTGTGAGATAGATAGTAAGCAATGGTATGATGATAAACGGGGTTAAAAGTCAGGTTGTGATTTTCGCAAATAGGAATAGTCCTCCCAGTTCTAATTACTGTATTGATTGGGTGAAAGTTCCTTTTGGGGATCATTGTAAGTAACTAGGTGTTAATATAAGGAAAGATCTTCGTTGGGGTAATCACATAAATTGGATTGTAAATAAAGGGTACAGGTGGAGGTGTTTAGGAGTTGTAGTAAGGGTGTAAAGGAGAGGGCGTGTATGTCTCTGGTAAGACTCCAACTAGAGTATGGTTCCAGTGTATGGGACCCTCACCAGGATTACTTGATTCAAGATCTGAAAAAAAAAAAAAAAAAAAAGCAGCTGGATTTGTTCTGGGTGATTTCCGACAAAAGAGTAGCGTTACAAAAATATTGCAAATTTTGGGCTGGGAAGACTTGGGTGAAAGGAGACGAGCTGCTCGACTAAGTGGTATGTTCCGACTTGTCAGTGGAGAGATGACGTGGAATGACATTAGTAGACGAATAAGTTTGAGTGGTGTCTTTGAAAGTAGGAAAGATCACAGTATGAAGATAATGTTTGAATTCAAGCGGACAAATTGGGGTAAATATTCTTGCATAGGAAGGGGAGTCAGGGATTGGAATAACTTACCGAGGGAAATGTTCAATACATATCTAATTTCTTTACAATCATTTAAGAAAAGGCTAGGAAAACAACAGATAGGGAATCTGTCTCCTGAGCGACTGCCCTGAATGCAGATCAGAAGTGATTGATTGATTGATTGATTGATTGATTGATTGATTGATTGATTGATTGATTGTCATAAGACCTATTTGTGTCGGTGCGCGTAAAACATGTTGAAGAAAAAGCTTCTTTTGTTGTCACTGCCTGTTATGCATCCGTTCTCAACGCACACAACGCACTCAACGTACACAGTGGCAACGGCATCGGTCTTTTTTTTTTTTACAGTTGGCACACTTTGTCACCTTTCATACTGTAGATTATATACTCCTGCTTCAGTATTACTAATAACGTTATTGATTTTACGACCCACTAATTACTTTTACGGGTTTTGGGATTCGTCGACGTGCCGAATTTTTGTCCTGCAGGAGTTCTTTTAGGAGACATTAAGTCTACTTGCCTGAAGATGACGTATTTGAACATTTTCGAATACTACCGGATTGAATCAAGATCGAACCTGCCAGCGTGGGCTCACAAGGCCAGCGCTCTACCGTTTGAGCTACTCGGCCCAGCTGGTTCAGTACTTTGAACCTTGGCACACGCTCATTCATTTCCTAAGTGGATACGTGTAGGGTATTTTATACGTCACAGTACTTAAAGGATTGATGAGAAAAGCGATTCAGTACCTCCTACACCGAATTTGTGTCTAATTGTGAAAGAATAGTACTTTTAGGAATATATCCTTACTCGAGATAGTGCGACAGGCTTCCGCAGCCGGCACAATTCCTATCCTCACCGCTAGATGGGGGCGTCATTCATTTCATTCCTGACCCGGTTAAATGACTGGAAATAGGCTGTGGGGTTTCATCCTTACTCGACATAGCTACTGAAATGCATTGTAACACGGACAACCTCTCAAATTAGGTTTTCGAATCTGTTAATGGTCATTTGACCACTTCTTGCTATTTAAATATTTTCCTGTGTGACTAAATGATATATTGTCAACTAAGTGTTGAAGTGGCAAAGTCTGTCCGAGGTACAGAATTGAGTGCAACAGTACGAACGCTTAAGATAAGTCTGCATGCGTAAATATGAAGTAAATATATAGTCAGTCCTTGTTGCCGTAGTCTTATTTACTGTTTTAGAAGGCCACGATGGATGGTTCGCTTTTGTCTGTTGGTAGAAGCAAGTAAAATGGCAGGACCACTGTCTGGCAGGTGGAAGACGCGTCTTTTGGGTTGTACTTCATGAATTTACTGTTATACAGCATAATAAATATGGCTCCGTTGAGAATATAGGACGATTTATTAGATCACTCTTTCAACGCCATATTTACTAATGCTGAAAATATCCCACCCGGATAAAAATATGCACATGTTTAGTTCTTTTTTTTATATAGATTCGCGGTCTGTATTTTACCCCAGAGTTAAAGGTGATGAATGGCCGTTTCTGCCATGACAGGTGTATTACATGCACATCCATGTCTGCTGTTGGAATATGGCTTTTGGTCACGGAAATCTTGTATCTGCCGCATGACCTTGTCTGCTGACTTTTTTCCCAATTTGCTTTACGCCGTACCGAAACAGATAGGTTTTAAAGGGACAATGGGATAGGATGGGGCTAGGAATAGGAAGGAAGTGGCCGTTGCCTTAATTAAGGTACAGCCCCAGCATTTGCCTGGTATGAAAATGGGAAACCACGGAAAACCATGTTCAGGGCTGCCGATAGTAGGGTTCGAACCCATTATCTCCCGGATGCAAGCTTACAGTTGCGCGCCTCTAACCGCACGGCCAACTTGCCCGATATTAAATTTCTTACCGTTTAGTTGATTGTTTGTTGTTGTTATGAATCGTTTTGAAGTTGAGTATATTTTTCAGTCTTTGCAGAGTACGAATAAGCACAGATGTCTTCGGTCGTTCTGAAATGCGCAAGAGTGGCAGTATTGGAGGGCAGAGTGCGTCCGGCTAGGTTAGCTTAATACAGTTCTACATCTTTAGACCCCGATTCGATTCATGTTATTTTCACACGGGGAACCACGGAAATAGAATATATTTTTGGCTCAATCCGAAGTTTCTGGGTGAAGAAAGATGAAATACTCTTATAATGTTACAATGCGGAATACCTGTTAATTACATCCAAAGCCATTCTATTTGTTAATAATTCACGTCAGTTCTAATGTGTCTATTTAGACGCATGGCTCGATATCCTGATACCTTTCGCTCGTGAGATTGAAGTGTAAATAAAGTGGAACCTCTGTCTACGGTTAAAGATTCGTCCTTTGGTGGAGACTGTGGGCTTCCATGTCCTTTAATGGAAGCTAAAAGCCTATATTTGATAATGTTGACTTTTTATTCCACAATTAACCTAGAAATCCGTGATTAAATTGTTATACCCTATCATTGCTTACTGACCTTGTTCTTTTTTTGCAAGGGGCTTTACGTCGCACCGACACAGATAGGTCTTATGGCGACGATGGGATAGGAAAGGCCTAGGAGTTGGAAGGAAGCGGCCGTGGCCTTAATTAAGGTACAGCCCCAGCATTTGCCTGGTGTGAAAATGGGAAACCACGGAAAACCATCTTCAGGGCTGCCGACAGTTCTAGAGACATGTTTCGTAAGAATACTAAGTTATTCTTGCCTAATTAACAATTACTCATTTTGTGTAACAATTACTCATTTTTGTATTTAGGCCCCTAAATCACTTCATCTCCGAAACCGGCTGATATAGATGTCTGTGGTTTCCGCACATTTTACACTACGCTTACATAGGTAAAATTATCAGCAGTAATGTAACGAAAGCTCCAGAATGTATCAGAATTGATTTAATGCTCGGGTTGACTATTTACCGTGTGATTACGAACTTAAATAAGTAATGATAAAGTTGTTTGGGCCATTAGTCCATAGACTGGTTTGATGCAGCTTTCCATGCCACTCTATCCTGTGCTAACCTTTTCGTTTGTAACTAACTACTACATCCTACATCTACTCTGTTTGTCAGATCCATACCTTGGTCTACCCCCGCCGTTTCTGCCGCCTGCACTTCTCTCAAAGATTAACCGGACAAGTTCTGGGTGTTTTCAACTGTGATCTATTATTCTATCTCTTCCAAAAACCTAAACCAAACCCCACGACACTTAACGCTCTTGAAAGGGCCTTGGCCTCCCCAGCGACTGCTGCTCAGCCCGAAACCCTGCAAATTACGAGGGGTCGTGTGGTCAGCACGACGCATCCTCTCGGCCGTTATCCTGGGATTTCGAGACCGGGGCCACCATCTCACCGTCAGATAGCTCCTAAATTCTAATCACGTAGGCTGAGTGGATCTCGATCCAACCCTCAGGTCGAGAGAAAATTCCCTGAACTGGCCGGGAATCGAACCCGGGTCCTCCGGGCGAGAGGCAGGCACACTACCTCTTCTTCTGGTCATATTTCGCCAAATCGTTCTCCTCTCACCAATTCGATTCACTCTCTCGTCATTCGTAATTCCATCTACCCATCTCACCTTCAGCATTCTTCTGTAACACCACATTTCAAAAGCTTCTATTACCGGGCGAGTTGGACGTGTGGTTAGGGGCGCGCAGCTGTGAGCTCGCATCCCGGAGATAGTGGGTTCGAACCCCACTGTTGGCAGCCCTGAAGATGGTTTTCCGTGGTTTCCCATTTTCTCACCAGGCAAATGCTGGGGCTGTATCTTAATTAAGGCCACGGCCGCTTCCTTCCCATTCGTAAGCCTTTCCTATCCCACCGTCGCCATAAGACTTATCTGTGCAAAAAAGTTTCTATTCTCTTTCTTTCTTTCTGACCTAGTTATCATGGCCTCAGTTACCATGTGCAGAGATTGTAATTTGACGCCATCCGGTTGTCTGCTCTTCAATTTCGACGTTCCGTTTTATTCTAGGCCTGCTAGATGGCGGAGTGAACCGAATGTCTCTAGGGCGTCTACGGCTCAGATTTAATTGACTTTGTCGGGTAAACACCAATTGTGTCACCAGACATCTTTTACGTGCCGACATCTGACGACATAAAGTGTCGCATGGGCTTCTTTCCGCCCTTCAGAAGATCCGACTACCTCTGCCAGGTTTGATCTCGCTATATTGGGATCCGGAGGTCGACATTGCACCACTGATCCATAGAGGCAGTGTTACGTAAATGTATGATTGAGGACTGCTGAAGCGGGGTATTAGATCAAAAAGGCTATTCTGATGAATGTATGAATGAAAATCCACAGCCCGTTTCCAGTCATTTGACCGGGTCAGGAATGGAATGAATGATGCCCCAATCTAGCGGCGAGGATTGGAAATGTGCCGGCTGCCGAAGCCTATCGTACTCCTCTGGGGCAATCATAAGTGACTGATAGATGAAATGTTAATCGAGAGTTTTGCTGGAATGAAGCATGACAGGGAAAACCGGAGTACCCGGAGAAAAACCTGCCCTGCCTCCCCTTTGTTCAGCACAAATCTCACATGGAGTGACCGGGATTTAAACCTCAGTATCTAGCGGTGAGAAGCTGACGCGCTGCCGCCTGAGCCACGTAGGCTTCTCTGATGAATATATATACTCTCTCTATATATATATTCAAAGTGCATTTAGATGCGATAGTACGAAATCGATAATACTGTGGCGATAGATAGCTGTTAATTAGTTGAAGTTCCGGATATTCTTATACCGGATTGCTCATTGGGGCCATGAGCTAGCAATTAGCTACTTATAGTGCGATGTTTCGTTTTTTAATTCAGTGATTGCGTCAGCTTTCGTAATGAATTGTTCCCATCACTATTTCTAACAATTTAATTCATCTAAGTGACTACCGATATGATTCAGTCGGCGAAACCACTGGACTAAAAGTCATAGCAAGGGCATTTCTCACAATATGAATTAGAATTTCGCCTCAAAAATTACTTTAAGGCAAAAGAAAATAATGCCTTATTCAACTCATATAATGTCTTTGCTGGCAGGATGTAGTGTTTACAGTGCACTATGTCTTCTGGTATGGGCGAGAAAAAATTTGTTACTTTCATTGACCTGTCTCAATCTCTTCCTTGGCTTTGACAATATGAAAGTGACCGAGGTATGAGCGATTCTACACTGAAGAAAATGGAAATTGCAACATCCAGAAGGAGTGGCGCTACATTGCTGCAATTGAACATGCAGGACGAGTGTTTGGTTGTGATTAGATGATTACACTTTCAGGTCCCTCTGACCGCAAGTTTGGACAACAATCAATACAGGACGTGCCCACCACGAGCTGCAATACATTGATGAATTCGTCGAGGCATGGAGTCAATAAGGCCCTGGATTGCTTCCTGAGGAATTGTGGTCCATGCTTGCTGCACTGCACGGGTCAGTTATTCCAGAGTTGTGGGTGGCTGAGGACGGTTGGCCAGTTGCCGACCCATCATGTCCCACACATGTTCAATAGGACTGAGGTCCGGGGATCTGGCGGGCCATTCTAAGGTTGTGATGTCGTGGAGAGCTTCTCTGGAGATGCGTGCAGTGTGAACCCGGGCATTATCCTGCTGAAACATCCCATTAGCAAAGTTCGCCATCATAGGGACAACCACTGGATTGAGTACCCTATCAACGTACTGTCGAGCAGTCATAGTGCCATCAACAAGCACTAATTGTGATTTCACATTAAAGCCAATAGCTCCCCAGATCATAATGCTTGGTGTTGGCCCTGTGTGCCTCTCGACAATAAGATCTGGGCGGCCCGTCTCCCCGGTACGTCGGCGCTCACGATTCCGGCGATCACTGCGGGCAAGACAGAAACGCGATACATCACTAAAGACGACCCTATGCCATTCCACGTCGATCTTTTTCGACACCAGGCCAGCCTTACACGTCGCTGTTGTGGAGTCGATGGAACACCTTCTGCAGGGACACGGGTTCATAAGTCAGCTGCACGCAGGCGATTACCAACTGTTTGTTGTGTAACGTGGGGTGCCACAGCTGCTCGAATTTGCGCTGCTGTTGCATGGGGTTCCATCCGGGCCATCCGAATGATGCGGCGATCCTCTCTCACAGTTGTCTGTCGCGCTGGGCCTGTGGCAGGTCTACGAGTGTGGGTACTTTCATTTGACCACTGCTGCCATACACGTTGTACCGTAGATGCCTGTCGGCCAACACGTGCAGCGACAGTCCTTAGCGATAATCCAGCCTCACACATCCCAATTATCCGAGCCCTCTCAAACGGCGACAGTTGTTGATAGCGTGCTCTTCTCAGTCGTCGAGGCATGTGTGACGGGCAACACTTCACTGCACAGACTGCAAGTCAACTACGCTACACCAGAGTCCGTATACTGGAGTTGATTCCTCCGCGACGAATCACGTGGGGAGACCTTTAGCAACAATCCAATGGGTCTGAAGCTTTGATCGTTTACATACCTACATGGCATCGTTCCATATCTTGAAAACCAACATAAACGACCAATGCCTTCCTGGTGTTACAATTTCCATTTTCTTGAGTGTAGTTATACCGTTCCTTATGCAGCCAGTCCCTGTTACGAATGTTGTGAAAATATCGCTCATAGGATCGGTTGGTGCACGCATTTCAGTGGGCTTGGCAGACTGATATATATTAGCAACATCTGGCTCAGCGAGGAAAGCAACGGGAAACTACCTCACTCCTCACTCCTCATTTCCCTAGTATACCTCTTCAGTGACACCTAGTCTATCTATTACAGCTGTTGGTGGAGCTGTAGAGGATCAAACCAGCCTTCGGGCTGAATATACAACATACAACTCATATAAGTCACTCAATTCTAGTTCAATGAATACGCTATAGAAGTTATGAACAACTCTAAAAATATCAATTACTGCACTGTGTTGAGGTACAGTTAGATTATGTAGATTTTTACAGTTTTAACACTGTCAAAATAGGACATTCCGTTTCTCTCTGTGTGGCTCTCTGTTTTTTTTTTCTTAATGATTTACCGAAGGAGTTCACTTCCCCGGTGACTTTCAGCAACAGTTTCGTCATATATGATATTGATAATGCTTGTTTAGGAATTCAGCAGAATGAAACGACGCTGCACGATAATAGAACTATCAGCCAATGAGCCAGACTATCGTATATATGAAATGGCGTATGGCTTTTAATGCAGGGAGAGTCCGAGGACATGTTCGGCTCGCCAGGTGCAGGTCTTTCGATTTGACTCCCTTAGGCGACCTGCGCGTCATGATGAGGATGAAATTATGATGAAGACGACACATACACCCAGTCCCCGTGCCAAAGAAATTAACCAATGATGGTTAAAATTCCCGATCCTGCCGGGAATCGAACCCAGGACCCCTGTGACCAAAAGCCATGAAGCCGGACTTCCTATATATGATCAGGCATGAAAAGAAATAAGTGGTTACCATTATTTATTTTATTTCTTTTGAATCGTGTTTGGAAGATTTCTTTGTTTAAGTTTGTCACAGTGTTGGAAAGTATTGTGAAATGATTACTGACTTTCTATCAAGTTTCAGCTCTATTTTTAAATGGATTAGTTGCATGTAAGAAGAGAGAGAGAGAGAGAGAGAGAGAGAGAGAGAGAGAGAGAGAGAAAATTGAACTGAACTGAATTTAATTTATTAATCATTTACATGCCAATTGAAAAACCCCTTTATGTAGCGTCTTCAACAACCTGCTTTAAGTCGCACCGACACTGATAGGTCTTATGGCGACGGTGGGATAGGGAAGGACTACGGGTGAGGAGGAAGCGGCTGTGGCGCTAATTAAGGTACACCCCCAGCATTTGCCTGGTGTGGAAATGGGAAAGCACGGAAAACCACCTTCAGGGCTGCCGACTGTTGGGTTCGAATCCACTATCTCCCGAATGCAAATTCATAGCTGCGCGCCCCTAACCACACGGCCAGCTCTTTCGGTATGTAGCGTCTTCTTGTAATGAGCTGCAGGTTTAAGACATTATTGTCATATTAAATGAAATATTAAACTTAAAAATAATATTTCAATTAAGATTGTGCTTGTACGGATACTAATTAAAAATAATATACATTATATATTAAGCTTGAAATTAAAACATTATTAATGATCTTAAATTACAAGAATCTAAGGAAATAAAAGTAATTAAAACTATTGTCTAAGAAATAAACGACTTTCTGATTGATAAACACATGGTTGCGTGCTCTCTGCCCCTTGCGTACTCCTTCAAGAAGAAAGATGTGAAGGACTGCTTTAGTTGAGTAACATTTATTGGCATTTGTGAAGCGGTGAAGATTAAAGGCGTCAAGAGATACATGATGCCATGCAAACAAAATATTTGTTAAATTTAATGGTGGGATGGATGAGACTTTAAAAGTGTAGTCTGTGCAAACCAGTTATCTCTGTTATGTAATTACTCCATAAATTCATTATAAAGGTAGAATGGAACCTCCGTTTACAGAATTCTATGTGTAGCAACATCTACTGAGATCTCACGACGTTCATGAAATTTCAACCATTGCAGCTGCATATCGACGGCCTAGTGCTAATACCACGTATCTGACAATGCTGTTCTTATCCATTATTTTGCTTAAGACCGGTCACGCCTCTCAGCCACATATGGATATGCAGTCCATCAGAACAATTTTCGTTGTTGGAAACATTTAAGCTCTTTACGCCCTTGCAACCGTGAAATTTTCAGCGTTTCGCCCCAGTGTAGCAGTGGGCTCATTAGTTGGATTGCTACACCTTTATGTGGCTGGGAGGCGTGATCAACCTTAATGGGAAGGAAGAGCACTGTCAGATACGTGGCATTACATCCAGGTCCATTAGGGAGTTATGTGTTCATCACTCCTGGCATTTGTATCGTAAGGAACACATGCGTCTTGCATCCTCTATAGTTTAATGTTCAAAGTTTCAGATAAATCGTTATATGCGACTAAACCATAGACAATGATTGGGAAGTATATCAGACTTTGAACAAGCAGCTTTCGCGTGTAAAGTGGTGTACATGAGACGTTACGTTTCACAATATGCTTGGATGACAACGCTTTTCTGATCACACTTGACCTATGATCATAACAGGATGACGTAAGGTCGAAAATTGTATCTAACTTGTTAATGATGTCACTGTAAGAGATATCTGTGTCTAGAACCGTTATCGCTGGGGGGGGGGGGATTTGAGATCACATTTCAGAAAGTTTGTATAAGCTACACAGGTATATATATATATTTTGCTAGTTGTTTTACGTCGCACCGACACAGATAGGTCTTACGGCGACGATGGGACAGGAAAGGGCTAGGAGTGGGAAGGAAGCGGCCGTGGCCTTAATTAAGGTACAGCCCCAGCATTTGCCTGGTGTGAAAATGGGAAACCACGGAAAACAATTTTCAGGGCTCCCGACAGTGGGGTTCGAACCTACTATCTCCCGAATACTGGATACTGGCCGCACTTAAGCGACTGCAGCTATCGAGCTCGGTGCTACACAGATAAGTTGGATCTTAGCCACTTGTGATTGGAGGTTATGATTTACGCTCCATTCAATCAGTCGAGAATGGCCATGATTAAAGTGCTTTGTACAAGAAAGTGCGTTAGTAGAACTAAATTGGAGAGAGAGAGAGAGTGCGCTTTTGCTTTTTTATTGTTGTTACCAGAGCTCCTCTGTTTTCTGTTATGGTATGTATGTTTGTCATTACCGGTAATTGGGAAAGACCTTAGACGGTCAGACGTCGGTCTTTTACCGCTGCGTCGTGGGTGCCTGACATAGTCAAGGCGGGACAAGTTTTCTCCGGTTTCCTCCATAATCACTTGCCATTTCTCTCGAAGTGGGTGACAGGCCTCGCCAGCCGTCATATTCTTGTACCTTGACAGTATTTGAGGGTTTATCATCTGATGCACCAATTGCTTGGAAACAGATCAGTGAATTTTTATAATGCTTCTTCTTATTATTACTATTATTGAAACTATTGTGACCCGTATTTTCGTCGTAACATTCGCTTGGAATCGAAAAGAAAACCCACAGAAAGAACAATTTTAAGATGACCAGGAATGGATTTTTAAACGCACGTTTTTTCTGCCTTTTGTAACCTTGATGCTTTTAAAAATTAAGGAAGCTACTGAGTTAAAATTATAGTATTCTTCTTTGCTATCTGCGTTATGTGAAACCGACACAAACAGGTTTTACGGTGATGATGGAATAAGAAAAGGCTAGGGCTAGGAAGAAATTGACCGTGTTTTTAATAATAATAATAGTAATAATAATAATAATAATAATAATAATAATAATAATAATAATAATAATAATAATAATAATAATAATAATAATAATGGTTTTACGTCCCACTAACTACTTTTTTGGTTTTCGGTAACGTCTAGGTATGCAGAAATGGTGTCCCACAGCAGTCCTTTTACGTGCTGGTAAATTCACCGATACAAGGCTGGCGTATTTATGCACGTCCAAATATTACCGCACTGATCTGGGATTGAACCCACCTACTTGGTCTCAGAATTGCAGCGCTTTTACTCTCTGAGCCACTTTGCCGGGCATAATACAGCGAAAGGCTGCAAGAATCGTGCTTAACGATTTCAATCCTAGATATAGTGTGACAAGTAAAATAGAAAATCTTGGCTGCCGACAGTGGGGACATTCGGGAGATAGTGGGTTCGAACCCTACTCTCGGCAGCCCTGAAGATGGTTTCGCGTGGTTTCCCATTTTCACACCGGGCAAATACTGGGACTGTACCTTAATTAAGGCTACGGCCACTCCCTTCCGACTCCTAGTCCTTTCCTATCCCATCGTCGCTCCATAAGACCTATTTGTGTCGGTGTGACGTACAGAAATTTGAAAAAAAAAAGCAACCACTGCGTAGCAGACGGAAACGACACGGTTGTATACCATGTTGCCTACACGAATAAGCCCGCTTGGGGAGAGTTGAGCGCTCGATTAGAAAAGCCCTGTTACATAAGTAGGACAGATCATCCGCATAAAGTAAAAGGTAGATCGCAGAAAACTAACTATGGTAAATATTATTTTGTAAATCGGGGTATAGATGATTCCTGCATAACGATTTCAATCCTAGAAGTATTATTTATTATTAGAATGTGAAATCCTATAATGCGGGTTTATTAACGGCTTAATCAAATTGGATTGTAGATCTAGCGTTGTTGATGGCTATTGCATGGATAATGAGATACGGGAGTTGAAATTACATATATTACCTAGATTTTGGTAAGAATTGTTTTATTACAATGTTGATTAGAGCTATAGTAGTACTAGCTGCTGTAACCAACAGTGCTCGGATCCCTTTTTCTTCGTGACTTCCAGCAGCTATAGCTGCTCCGACACCTGTTTCGGCTGTAGTTCATTCGTCTATATTGGTTACAGCAGGAGTTTACTTGTTGTTTCGATTTAATAGAGCATTTGTTGATACGTGGTTGTCTAAATTGTTATTGCTTATAGCTGGTTTAACTCTATTTATAGCTGGATTAAGAGCTAATTTTGAATTTGATTTGAAAAACATTATTGTTTTGTCAACTTTAAGTCAACTGGGATTAATAATAAGAATTTTAGCTATAGTATTTTCAAAATTGACTTTTTTCCCTTCTAATCCATGCGTTATTTAAGGCTCTTTTATTTATATGTGCTGCTTCTTTAATTCATAATATAAAGGATTCTCAAGGCATTTGGTTTATAGGAAATATTTATAGTCAAATACCGCTAATGGCTGTGTGTTTTAATTTTTCTAACCTGCCTGCAACTGTCTTAGAGCCTTTTCCCAAAAAAGTAAGGTGCTTCAAGAATAGACTCCAGCATTCTGTAAATTGTGTGTAAATTCCTGTTTGATGGTGTCATGTTTTAATGCAACGCTTATATTATAGTATTAAGGCATCTGAATTATTTAAGGCATGTGTAAATGTGTATATGAACGTGCTGCATTTACAATGCTAAGATAATAGTAACTGGACCGCTGAATCTACTGTAAGTCATAGTGTAAAATTTTGAAATACTTAAGGTACGTGTGAATTCGTATATGACGGTGTTGTAATGTTATAGCATTTTAAGCCGTAGTGTTAAGCATTGAAAATACTTAAGTTGTGTGTGAATTTGTATATGATGATGCTGGATTTAGAATGTTAAACTAGTAGTATTTCTTGTAATATTTTTTCTCCATGGATTTGCTTGTTGTACTCTTGTTTTAGTTGTTGTTGTTTCTTTTGCTAGTGGCTTTACGTCGCACCGACACAGATAGGTCTTTTGGCGACGATGGGATAGGAAAGGCTTAGGAATTGGAAGAAAGCGGCCGTGGCCTTAATTAAGGTACAGCCCCAGCATTAGCCTGGTGTGAAAATAGGAAACCACGGAAAACCATCTTCAGGGCTACCGACAGTGGGATTCGAACCCACTATCTCCCGGATGCAAGCTCACAGCTCCGTGCCCCTAACCGCAATGCCAACTCGCCCGGTTGTTGTTGTTGTTGTTGTTGTTTGGTAATTATATTTTAACTTTACGTTATTATCACACTACTGTAAGTGATCATTGCCACCGGGATATTTCCCAGTTGCGATGTATTTTAATAATAATAATAGACCTGAACTGGTTGCACTGAATATTGGTACTCCTCAGGAATTGCGTAATTGAAAAGAAAATCATAAACTTTATTCATCTTATTACCTTAGGCTGACTGCACTTGGTTTCAGTCCCTAAAGCCAGTCGAGTGATCCGGACGGAAAATTAGTATGTTAACCCCTAGACTCGTTAGTGTATTTGGCATTGCATGTAGATAAGTTTACCGTCGAGTTTCATAGTTCTCTTCCTTGTTTCCGGTATCTAAACATATAATAACCCAGCTTCCACACTCCTGCTATGTGGAAGACACACAACCACAGCACCTGGCATCTCAGAGAGCAGTATTAATTTCACAGGCTGCTCAACACAACACGCGGTGTGAACCTGCTGGATCGATCTTCCCTCGCAGTCACATCTCTCTCTTACCCATCCGCTGTTTTTCCTCCGAGTGCACTGAATTAGTTAACACTTCTTGCCACACTGACCGTCACAACACCTCGAACCGCCTCACATCTTCTCATACTCACACTAGGAAAAAACCTCCTTGTTTCAGGAACTGACTGAGAATTCCTGGAACTTCTTCTTCTTCCTCCTATTTTATTCTTCTTCTTCTTATTCTGACAAAGTTGGCGACCGTCACTCCTCTATTCCATATTAGAATTGCCGTACCATCGATGTCGAACCACTGTTGGAGGTCCCGTGCCCAGGATAATCATCTCCATCCACGTCCATGTTTTCCTTCTGTCTTACGATCTATGATCAGTTGTATCAGGTTTTATCTGTCATTTCAGAGGATGTGACCGAATTAAACTGCTTTCCTGCGTTTTGCAAGAGTAAGATTTCCCGACACGACAGAACAGATCCTCATTTGTGAGTGGTCTACCCATGGGATCTTGAACATTCCACGATACATCCGCATTTCACGGACGAAGTCCATTCTTCGTGACTATAAAGCGGCACTGGTAGCACAGAACACTTCACAACACGCCAACCAAGTCCGAATTGGAGGGCACAGTTATACATAAGATGTTTTGATTTCAGAAATACACTTCTTTCAGTGCTGATTCTGATTAGTCAGTATTCTGGGTACAAGGTATGCAGTATTGCACCTCATTTTAAAAGGCAAAATAGAAGGCCAGCAAGGGGTAGACAGAAGAATAACATCATGTCTCAAGGAGCAATTTCTTGACGAATGTTATTTCGAAGTTCATTTAAAGTATGTATTTGTTTTGTACACTTTCTCTTTCAATGCCCCCCCAGAGATAAAAATCGTAGGGGATTAAGTCGGGGCACCGAGGAGACCATAATTTCGTTAGTGATAACTCTATCTTCAAACACTGCATGGGTTTCCTATAAGGAGAAGTAGACTGTATGTGCCGTCGCAGAGTTTTGCTGGAAAAACGTGACAGTTACTTCCCTCTCAGTTAATTCTCTCTAAAAAATGGCCGCAAAATGGTTTGCACATACCTATCACTATTGATAGTTTCCGAAAAAAGAATTGGGCCTATTATTCTCTCGCCGCTAATAGCGCACCACACTCGTATTTTTGCATCATGCAGGGGTACTTGCTGAAGTTGGTTAGGCTTTTCAGTACTCCAGTAACGATTATTTTGTGTATTAATACACCCCGAAACCACGACTCGTCCGAAAAGAACATTAGATTAGGGTCAATTTCTCCGTCATGTATCGCATTCAAAGCCCAGTCACAAATCGCATTCGTAATGCAGGGTCACCCGGTTTAAGTTTTTGCACTGCAGTAATTTTATACAGCTTTAACTCAGTAACTTTGTACCCCTTCGAACAGAACCATAGGATATTTCCATTTCCTGAGCAAGTCGTCCAAGTGATTTTGTAGGAGACCTTTCCGGAGCGTTACCAATGTTACCTGCAGTTTCTTGTGTGAGTACTGTACATGGTTTATTACATTTATCAAGAAGACTTCCAGCCTTACGTAATTTTTTTACTAATCTATGAATTGAAGTCCGACCTGGAACTTGAACATCAGGACACTTCTATTGAAATAATCTCCTTACGGCCCTCGCACATTCTGTACGGACATATGAATCGTAAATGACTCACTCACTCAGGAATTCCCGCGCACAGGATGGAGCGGTTCCGCTTTATTCTGGTTATATGGTATAATAATAATAATAGTAATAGTAATAATAATAATAATAATAATTTTTACCGTAGTTTAGTGGATCAGCAGAGGTGAAAGAAGGTGCCGGGGTGAATGGGTCTAACTACAAAAATCAAGGTTAATTTAAAACTGTAACAAGGTTATATTTTTTCTCTTCTTCTTTTATTTTTTTTGAACAACAAGAAACAATGCAATAGGTACACGTAGCAAAAATTAACTCTAGGAAAAATAAGATTGGTGGTATAAACCGAACTTGGGCTTCAAGCCCTCCCTTTACATTTTCTGAGCTCTCAGCTCACAAACACATATTTACCAAAGGGCAGAAAACCCTTAATACCTGGAGCACTTGCTCCCAACATTGAACCTCAAGCCTCCCAGAGGCACTATTACACAGTGGAAAAGAGCTAACACGCTCTCAGTTTTTCACGCCTATCCAAGGCAATATCAGACTTTACCATTGATTGCCATCAAGGCACGACTTACAACAATGACACGGGGGTATCTTGTACCCAATCTACTGGGCCTTAGCAGGAAAAGAACAGGCTAAGTAAATGGCCCGGAATACCAAAAAGAATGGAGGCGTATACTTGCACTCCTAAATACACATTTTAAAACCTAAAAGACACTAGGCCGATGAAACAGGGGCTATTCCCAAAATATGGAGGTGACTCGTATAAGGAAGAAATTCAAAACGTTGAGGAAAAGAAGAAAACCAGTTACCAAAACGTAGTCACCTCAAACCAATATGAAGGGGAGCTCGAGAGGGTAAATCACTCTCTATCCCCGAATTACAGTTACCAATTTACTTAAGTTTTTACATAAACTGGTAGAAATTTACATATTTGTAAGGATGGGTTACATGGTAAAGGTTTCGGACCTTTCCCGCGGATTAAACTGCTGAGCTAGCAAGAAAAAAAAAAGATGTTAAGCGGCCATTACCTTACTGAAGAACTGCTGCCTGATGAAAGAGGCTCTTCCCGCCTCCTGCTACACGTCCATACCCTAGGTTAGATGTTGATGAAGTGGCCGAGAGACAAGAAAATCAGCAGTTTTTATACCCCGGGGAAGGTTCGAGGCCTTTCATGAATGATCAAGACACACCCACGGAGTTTTATTGGTTAACATCAAAAGGTACACACAAAATCGAAGAAGAAATACGGGATTGGATGAAAATTAATTACAGAAATTATTGATTGGTTAACTTCGAAACTGGCGGAAGGAAAAGATAAATATTGCCAACCCAAGAATGAATGAACAAAATTTAGTAAAGAAAAAAACTTCTGAATACAAAATTTCTTCAAATAAAGTTCCTTCACTTCGCACCAGGGTGCATGATCATAGTTTTTTAGTAGTGACATCTATGAGAGAATGTCCACACTTCTTGATAAATAGTAAACAAAAACAAGTCGAAAATCACACAGTGACATCTTCAGAGGAAAAATTTAAGTTGGTCTAGTTCCAAGTTCAGTGTTTCTCCAGTACAGGAGTTCTAATTGGCGCAATATTTAAACGTGCGGCGTAGATGTGTACCACCCGGTACAATAATAATAATAATAAGAATAAGAATAAGAATAAGAAGAAGAAGAAGAAGCGATCGCAGGCCAAAGCCTTGCCAATGCAAGAGGAATTTTTGAAACGAAAAATTACCTTCAAAGTAAAAGTGGAGGTCCCGTGGCTATGATCACGATACCAACAACCATGTAAACTACAAGCTTGTTTACTTTTCTTCTTGGTACTTTGAGTGACACCCTTTCCATAGTGTTTTCGTCGAGAGTGATAACAGCATTGGAGATTTTCTGTTTGCTAATTATCTGTAAATGGTAGGAAAAGTTAATGGCATAGGACAGGAAATACACTTAGATTAATCGTTCGTATCATGACCGAATACCGCAATATATATGCCCAAACTTTTTTTTTTTTTTCGAAGTTTTGCAGGGATATTGGGCTCGTGATGTTATTTCCCTGTGAGAAAATGGGAAATCTTTATCCGTTCCCATACACGTATTTTTTCTTAATTGTTCAAAGTTTTCCCGTGTGTAGCCCATAATTACTTAATGACAGTTCAAACAATTTTAGAAATACAGAGCCCATAAGCGTGGAAAATTAAGGCTGTAACTGAGCGTGGTACACGCCCTGTTGCGACATGTGGCAAGATCTACTCCTCACTATTTTTTAAATTCTAACTTGGTTATTGCTTTAGCTGAGTAATCGCTCAGGTCTTCTTTGTGGATATTCTTATTTTGCCTTTTATTGTCTTCCACTGGAGCATGGTTGGCGCCAGTTAACCTTTAAATACGTTTCTGATTAAAATTCCGTCAGTGAATTAGCTAGTAGGCCCTACGAGTGCAAAGGGATGTGCCACCTATATAAAGAAAAATATAATTTGTCTGTACGCTTCCGATTTTTGCATTACACTTGCTTTAATCTCCGACTTGGTATACAAGACTAGAAAGTTGGTTTGCTTCAATTTTTGTTTGTTTGTTTGTTTGTTTGTTTGTTTGTTTGTTTGTTTGTTTGTTTGTTTGTTTGTTTGTTTGTTTGTTTGTTTGTTTGTTTGTTGCGATATGACGGAAAAACGGCTCAAGAGAACTTCTCGAATCTAGGTCTTGTCAGGTTGTGCTCTAGGCTATACGTTATTTGATTAGTGTACAGTGGCAATATTAAGGGGACCAAAACAGAAAATGTCGGATTTTTCCATTAAATAGCTGTATTAAAAACTGTACAGGATAAAATTCGTACTAAATATTATTTCTGGTCTTTAATGCTTATGGTTTTTTTTTTTACCTTGCGAGGAATAATAGAGGAGATATTCGCTATTATTACATTATATACAAACTTACAAGTATCTCCGGAGATCTTAGTTATATCTGAAAACTATCACGGTAACGAGTTCTTGCAGTGAGGGTCGTTGTTGTATGATTTTATTTTAAACATGCATAGCCCCTTGGTCATCAGCCCGTATGGATAAGGAAGATGAAGAAGACTACTAACGACAAAGTGGCTACGCGGTGTGGGTCATGTAGCTGTCAGTTTTCATATACTGGGTTCGAACGCTCTGTCGGCAGCCCTGAATATGGTTTTCCGTGGTTTCCCATTTTCACACCACGCAAATGCTGAGGCTATACGTTTACTCGTATTAAGGCCACGGTCACTTTCTTCCTACTCCTAGTCCTTTCCTATCCCATCGTCGCCATAACACTTACCTGTGTCGTTACGACGTAAAGCAAATTGTAAAGATTAAAAAATGGGAAGGTTTAAGAAGAAGCAGAAGAAGAAGAAGAAGAAGAAGAAGAAGATGAAGATGAAGATGAAGATGATGATGATGAGGAGGAGGAGGAAAATGAGGAGAAAGGGAAGTCATGAAAGGAGGGGAATGAAAAAGTCCCTTGACTTCGGACGCCCTAAAATCGACGAGTTAAAAGAAACGAAAAGTGACGGCATACAAGGTAGCCAAGGCGAGGGGGGTGGGGGGTACTTGGTGTTAGAATCCCTACCATCATGGAATTTTTACAAAAGAAAATAAGCAGAAACTGACAATAAACAAGTAAAATTCGACTCAATTGGTTGGTTCTTTTGAACATTCACAGCGACATAATTGTAAAAGTAACAGATCTCTTGAATCTACAGTATTTTATAAGAAGCCTCGAAAGTTGGATTTTAGATTGTAATTTGAACGTATTAATCGCTATAAAACTGTTGACCTTGAACATATGGTTTTTATTCTGTATTTTAATGTAAAATTTTGCAGTGTACCGGTATTGCAATCTGAATATCAACATAATTCACTTGTGTCAGTGCCCTTATAATGACACCCATGGTTTGTGCAACGCACACGCACCTTCGTTATGTTCTATCTCATTTTGTAACCATAACCCTCCCATCCGTCGCTACTAGCACTGAACGACTATTGTTTGTTGATGTGCGCTCTGTATTCTCTGCTGCCACTTATCTCCACTAGATGGCATCACTGTTGCAAGAAATTAATCCGTCAACGAGAGTACACAACAGATAGAATAAAATGTGCGTTGTGCGAGGAGAACTTGAAGGTGACTCAGCCCACAGTTCAGGTGGGAACAAACAAGTGTCACAACACAGCTTATGAAACAGACCGAGACGTGCCACTACCGAGTAAACAAATATATTGAAGGTCAACTGAGTATACTTTCTACTGAAGTTATAAAACACTTACATCAATATATCCTACGTTGCCACATTTCTGCCTGACATTATTACTCATGAATATCACCACTGAAAATAATACATTCAAATCACCGAGCGAGTTTGCCGTGCAGTTAGGGTCGCGCAACTGTGAGCTTGCATTCGGGAGATAGATGGTTTTCCCTGGTTGCCCATTTTCACACCAGACAAATATTGGGGCTGTACCTTCATGAAGATACCTTCGATGTGTTAATGCGGCGTTAAGGAAAAATTATTTTAAAAAATCCTCTTTACATTAGCCCACAAGTGCGAATTTTTCGCGCTGATGGGTTCTCACTAGTTTATGTTGTTTCGCGCATCTGCCCTACTGCAAAAATACTGTTGGCGAATCAACGGTTCACTGGGGATTCTATCTTGGAAGCGGATCTCTCTGCAAGGCCTCCAAATAGTACCTGGTCTTTGAGCATTTAGATAAGTTGGTGTAAACTTATCTTTTTTGATATACAATAAAACTTATGTTAACCGAACTTCTGTCAACCGAAAATCAGTTTCACCGAAACGTGTAATTGATAATATTTTATAAAGAAATTGGAAAATTATATATATATACTGTGTTTACGAAATGCGTAATTTGTGTACGATATACGGTACACTGATATTATTCAGTGGCGGTCCGTGACATTTTACTCTAGCAGGGATGTGCCGCTATACCTTCCGCCTTCCCAATAGGTTCAGGATTCGCTGACCAACACCACGATAGTTTTAGTTATACTACTACTACTACTACTACTACTAATAATAATAATAATAATAGTAATAATAATAATAAAATATAATAATAATAATCCGATGACATTGGCTGAATAGAAATCTGCTTCCAAGGCAGAAAGATCACGTAGTGAAAATCAGATAATATTTTTTAAAAACTTGAAAAATATCTGGTTTGTATCTGCCTGAGTGCTAGTTCAAACTGCCCACATAACTTAACAGCATATATGCACTTACTAAGAATGCAGAATCAAGGACATCCATTGCCAAATGTGAATAACAAGAGAACGCGTTCCTTATTTCACATCCGCACAGCCAGTTAGTGTGCTTATAACGTGGCGGACTGAATTTTCTAGTTGATGTATTTTCGTTCTTATAACACTTTTGTCCTTGTGCAATATTTAAATTCGGCCGAGAAGTCCCTAACTTCCTTAATTTTAGCCTATGTTCAAAACTTAAATTCCTGCCACTACTTAACATGCTACTAACAATTAATCTTATTTTTCTTTTTAAATTAAGGCTGTAATACTTGCTGTAGCTTTCAACTAAACAGATAAATACTAAGCACACGAATAACGATATTAACACGAGGCTTAAATACTGAAGGTAGAATTTACTCGGCTATTTAAACTAGAATGGTGCCACCTAACAGGTTAACAGCTATTGCGGTTAGGTTAGGAGCGCGCAGCTGTGAGCTTGCATCCGGTAGACAGTGGGTTCGAATCCCACTGTCGGCAGCCCTGAAGATGGTTTTCCATGGTTTCCCATTTTCACACCAGGTAATTGCTGGGGCTGTACCTCAATTAAGGCCACGGCCGCTTCCTTCCCATTCCTAGGCCTTTCCTATCCCATCGTCGTCATAAGACCTATCTGTGTCGGTGCGACGTAAAGCAAAAAATAACTACTTCAATCACGGCTACTATGGCACTGCACTGTTTCACTGATCACAAACGACAATAACGACATTCGCAAAAAAAATAAATAAACATTGCACGCCCGAATTTCACTCGTCCTGCCCAGATCTCAAAGGATGAAGACTTATTTAACAATATGACCAACCTACAAACGGTGCCATCGTCTTTTGCTTACATTTAAAATCTTTAATTTACATTTTCTGTAGAACTGAATTGTTTCAGTAGTCAGTATAATATAATTTATTGTATTGTAAATGTTTTGGAATTAATCTCTAACAACAGTTAATCTAAGGCGTGGGAGAAAAGCTTACGTACTTTGTAAAGTGGTTGGCGACGGTGCTACGGGCTCTGTCGGACAGACCTTACACCCTCCTGCACTCTTCCTTTCCCTGACAAGGCCATATCGTCCTTCCAGGCTCTTCAGGCACCTCGCACACTTGCTAAACTCTAGGTACCTACTGAGGGCTCTCCTGTCAGAGCCCGACCGCCTCAAGACTAAAGAGAAAAATCGTGCTTGCTGAACGGCTGCTGCGGTGTGAAAGCCTTTGCCATATCTTTGAAAATAGAAAAGCGAAATATTTACAGCCGAAATAGTAAATATAACTCTCTATAACTGAATAGCACACCACCGTAAGTTGGACTTCGCTGCATTTGTACATCTCTTTATGTATTATGTTAAGTGTTTTTGAAAAGGGGGTGGGGCGGCGCCCAAAAGCCCTTCATGCACCATCCACCACTGATATTATCTTATCGTTACTAGGAAGTCCGAGAAATGCGTAGATAGGCTAATGGTGAAGAAGTAAGAGCTTTTCATTAATCTGAAAGTAACCAATCTCGCTATTGTATTGAGTTTGTCTGACTTCGGGCAGTTTCAGTGTGCGTTACGTTTTGTGGAACAAATCAAGAAGTCGTCGACAGCATATGTCTTTGTAAAACCATAGCGTAATATTGCTACAAGAAAAGACGTGAACAAAAAACCCAAAATAAAAATTCGGCTTTTCTAAAAGAACTAGTGAATATTCATTTATTTAGATTTGGTAGTACTCTAACTCTACTTTGTGAATTACATCAACAGCTATTTTAAAATACACGTAATTGTAACTTATGAGACAGTTTCTGAACTTTTAAATTTAAATTTGGGTGTACATTTAGTATCCGAAATTTTGCTAATCCGAAATGAGAATAGTCCCTAATTATTTCCGTTAACAGAGGTTTTACTGTACTGTCTTGTGGCAAATAGCCATGCAGCCAGCAAAGAGCACGATCATAATACTTACGTAATGCATCATTTTAACAACTCAATATGAAATATATGACATATGACAAAAAATTTTTACCCTGAACTAAAAATAATGGTATATTTGTCGATTATATGGAATTGGCATTGTTTGTATCTATGTATGTTTAGTTTTCATCCCGAAGACTGGTTGAATGCCCAGAAACTCTGCCATCAGCTGTCAAGGATAGCCTGGCCGTCACTTAAGAGTTCTACTAGGTAAAGGCGGAGTGAGATCATTTTATGTTGCTTTCCTCGCGGAGCTAGAGGGCGCTATTACATATCAGTCTGCCAAGACTACTGAAATTCACGCACCACCCGCTCTTATGAGTGGCATTTTTCACACGATTCATCACAAGGATTGGCAGCATAAGAAATAGCATTACTAACATTGGTCATACCTCAGTTACTTCCATATTTTCAAAGTCAAAGGTGAGGCTCAGACAGACGAATGAACGCAATCTATTTGTTGTAGCATATACCATAAGATGTAGTGAACTGGAAACAGGGTCAGGTTCATCTGTCGTGGCGTACGACGCATTTATGACAGGGTTCGCCGTCGGCTAGTTGGGATCGTAAGAGCGGATAGACAGGCCACAGAGCAACAGGTCATTCGTCAGTTCAGTACTGGACAACAGTGAGGCGCGAGCAGCCATATCCTCCAGAACCAACTCCTCGCCATGTGATACAAAAGCAAGCGTCCCTCGCGGGTACCTCTGCTCAACATTCGTCACAGGGTACAACGATCGATATGGGCAAAGGAACACCGCCATTGGACGCTTGAAGCATGGAAAATGATCGCTTGGACAGATCAGTCGAGGTATGAGTTGGTACACGCCGATGGCCGGGTACGATTGCGTCGTCAACCATATGAGGCAATGGATCCCTCTTGCCAGCAGGGTACAATTCAGGCCGGTGGTGGTAGTATCGTATGGTGACTGTTTGCGTTAGATGAAATGGGACTCATGGTACATCTGACAACGTCCCTCCTCGGCGAAAATTACAGAAACCTGCTGGCAGATCATGTTCTCCCCTTTGTTCGCTTCCAGCACCGTGCAGGTGACCTTTGCTTACAGCAAGTCAATGCTCCAACCTGTTGTTCCCGAATTGTGGCTGACTTGTTTGATGAGCACTCCACATATGTGAAGATCCTTACCTGGCCCCCGAAGATCCGTCATCTCAATCCCACTGTACGCATCTGGGATGCTGTCGAGGGTTATATACGTGCCCTGGACCCTGCTCCAACCAATTATCATGGATCAAGGGAGGCTGAGCAGCGATCAGGGATCATTGACGCAACCCAACGCTTCCGATGTCTTGTGGAGTCCATGCCATATCGCATCGCTGTCGTCATCAAGGGGAAGTAGGGTGCCTTACTCTACTAGCCAGGTTTCTCTAAGGCTACGTCCGCACCGGAGGTGGCTTGTATGGCTAGGCCCCTAGATAGGTGTGTAGAAAGGCGCTTAGGTAGGATATGTGGTGGCCGTACTTCTCGGAGCTGCGTTACTTGCTTTCAAGGAGGACGACTTTAAATATGTCTCTGTCGAAGTTAGTAGGAACATTTCTTCCTATTGAGAATTCTAGTTTGAAATACGAACTATTGTTCTTGGGTCCTTCTTCTTGTTGGGTACACGAAGTAAATGAGTCTAGGTCTGTGAATAGGGCGCTTAATCTTCTCTACAAACAATTACGAAATCATCTGGACACATTTTATGAATATTTATGAGTGACTACAGAAACGTTCGGTATTCTGCTGACTAAAATTAAAGAAACATTGCAAAAGCAGGACACTAACTATAGAATATGCTTATCACCCAAAGAAAGACTCGTCGTCACTTTCAGGTAAGTAAAATACGAAGACATTCTTTTGTTTTTCTTACATAGGCCTACTTAAATGTTCATTTAAAGAAAAAGGCGCGCAAGTCGAAGGACAAGTTATTTGACGTTTTGCACGTACGTTGCTCTTAAACTTTAAAACTCGTTTTGGGTCTTTTCATGATCATTCAAACGCAGAAGTTCAACCGGAGTAAGTGTCAAAAACCCTGTGAGGCATGGTTTAGAACCCCATCAAATAGCCGAGTTGTGTTATGCTGAGACTAGAATGGTAATTGCGAAACAGCCTCTGAATCACTAACCAACAAGGGATCAAATAGCTCTTGACTATGCTCGGCTGAGTAATATGGAGATACCATCGGTCGAAGAGACTGAGAACGGTTACTTTCCTGGGATTCGAGTTGTTCCAAATCTAATTCTGAATCTTGTGTCAACGTTTGGGTTTAGAAAGTGGAGGAATTGTAGCTATGCACGACAATAGACACTCTAAAATAAAAACAGCTGGTCATCATTACCGTACAAAAACAAGTTCGCATTTCTATCTGGATAGAAGCTTGGAAAAACAACCCAGTTCGTTCGCTAGGATAGACGCTTAGCGACTACCCAGGGAGCCAAGCCAAGCCAAGCTTTCGGTGCGGCCACTTCTACTCGTTCTCGGGAGTTCGTTCGCTTGGGTGAATCCACCATCTAGGCGCTAAACAAGCCACCTCTGGTGCGGACGTAGCCTAATTGCCCATGAGTGTATATGCGGCATGTATATTATATATCATTAATAATTGTTTATTTAGTAATGATGTCCAAATATCAAGATTGGTTTACTATGAGGGGAAAAAAATATTTACGTTTGCATCAAATATAAGATAACTCCTACACTTATTTTTCTTTTGCAATTCTCGCTTGGCATTTAAAAGAAAACTGAACTACGTAATGCAATGTACTGTATACGTTTCCGTCATATGTTCTTAATAAACTATTGTTTGTGTGAAGTAGAATATAAATTCGAATGTGTTACCCTGAGGCATGCCTGGCTTAATCTTTGAGACAACCATATGACTACTGACAGGGTCAGCCGGGCAGCTGGCTGGCTCAAGAGCCGAAACCGAAAGTCATAGCCTGCCGCCGACGAGTGCGCCCTGCGGGACAGACTGGGTTTCCTCCGTTGGCTGGCCGACTGGCCGCCAACTTAAATTTCTTAGGCCGCCCAACACGGGCTCTCACCCGGCCAGCGTTTCTTCCACAGGCAACGGGTCCCTTCACCATCCATCGTCACATCTCCACTTTGTCCGCCACCGAGGCCGGCAGAGTCGTACGACATACTATTCTCACGCCCGAGTGATGGCGAGCGGTTATTAACATTACTGGGCGCCGCATATTATGAAGCATGAACAATGCGTGTGCAGAGACTCGCAGCATTATAATTGTGGACAGGGAACCTGTCGCTCTCTAAGAAGTAGGATCTGAATTCGAGTGTGTTACCACTTCGCGGTTGGCAGTGTTTAATACACCCAAGGGTCACATAATTTTGGTCGGGAATATCCTCTTGGTCCTTATCTATATATATAAAAGAAGAGTTTTGTCTGTACATTGCTCAGAATTTGAAAAGAATGGTATTTCTGTATCGGTCATGTCCACAGTAACAAGAAAATGCATTTTTTACTTTTCCGTAATTTCTGTCTGTCTGTCTGTCTGTCTGTCTGTCTGTCTGTCTGTCTGTCTGTCTGTCTGTCTGTCTGTCTGTCTGTCTGTCTGTCTGTCTGTCTGTCTGTCTGTCTGTCTGTATGTATGTATGTATGTATGTATGTATGTATGTACACGCATCACGAAAAAACGGCTGAAGAGAATTTAATGAAAATCGAAATGTAAAGTCGGGTGATGAACCGCTACAATCTAGGCTATAAATTATTAATCACGCTGAGTGAAATGCTAGTTTAGGGGAAGGCCTGAAATTTAATTCTCAAATATTTATGTTATTAGCGGTCCTATCGATAAATACTATATAACTAAAGTTATATAGAATTCAATTTCCAGTCATTTATGTCTTATACATTTTTACCGTACCGGCTCTGATAACACAGATATTAATGAATGTGTATTTTTGTTGCTAAGTCCATATAATCGCCGAGCCACGAGAAAATGGGTTAACAGAATTTAATGAACACCGCTATATAGAGTCGGGGATAAGAAACTACAGTCTTGGCTGTAAATAATGTTATTTTCCCCGAGATGAAATGGTAGTTTAGGGGAAGGCGCCTAAAATTTAATTTTAAATACCGGTACCTATGTTATTGGTGCTATAGAAAAGTACGGTACTACATAACAAAAGTTATAGACAATACAATTTCCGATCATTTATGTTTCATTCAGTTTTACTGTACCGACTATGAAGGCCTACAATATCCAAAGCGCTTAACACTGATCAACAATTACTTTACATTGACCATTGTTTGTTGTGATGTTCTTCGTTTCTTATGGTGCCGCTCAACTCCGATAGATGGGATTACTACTGCGTACCGAGTATAACAGCCTGACTGAACATTGGCGGGAAATAGCTGGGGAGTTGGGAAACTTTCTTCTTTAGCATGCCATTCCTCTGGTTCATACATTTTCTGATACTGCAGGTACGTAACACACTGGTTCATCATAGCATTCACCAGTATCCAGTAATCGGGAGATAGTGGATTCGAGCCCCACTGTCGGCAGCCCTGAAAATGGTTTTCCGTGGTTTCCCATTTTCACACCAGGCAAATGCCGGGACTGTACCTTAATTAAGGCCACGCCGCTTCCTTCCACTTCCTAGGCCTTTCCTAACACATTGTTGCCATAAGACATATCTGTGTCGGTGCGACGTAAAGCAAATAGCAAAAATATATATATTTAATGAACCCTTTAGGTCCATATAGAGGGATACCTATCTTTCTTACCTATCAGCAAAGCTCATGAGATCTGTCTCTTGGGTCGTATCGGGTTCTTCGTCACTTGCTGAGGTAAAGGTAGGGTTCAGTAATTCTAATCTATCTACTGGAATGAAAGGTCTGTTTAAAAGATTCCTATTTATTCAGGAAAATTTTGAAGCGTTTGATATGTAAACGGTATCATAGAAGTCAATTGTGTCCACTGGACACCACAATCATTTTACATAAACGTCAGAACACTGGTGTGAGACTTTAACGTAACTGCCTGACGGGCATTCATACTAGAAACCATTGTCTCAATTATTAATCATTTAAGAAAGGAAAGTCTGGAAATCCTTAAATTCGGCTTCCATGTGAGACCACATGTACTATCATGGTGATTCGTTATGGTCCAGCCCTCGTAACACGAACTCTGGACTCTGGGTATAATTAAGGCCGTCCAATCGGTGTGTGCCACACAGTGGTTCTACGGCATGGACCCTTGATTGAATCGATGTGACCTGCGTCTATGTCATGGACCGACATCTAATCTTCTAAGTTACTTTAAAGTCATTGTGGATGATGACCGCAAGGAAATGATGCTACAATGGCATATGGCCCTAATCCAAGTCACTGAGGTTGATGACCACCTGACCATCCAAGTTTCTAGGCTGAAGGCTAAACACAATTAAGTTACATCGGTTGATGACCAAAGTCCACTTTACTATCCCCAGCACATTCACTGCTCAATCAACCAAAGTTCAATAATTACAACAATAGCAATGCTCACAAACTTTGTGGCAGTAAAATCAATTTCCTTCGGATATGTCCCCTTACTCGTTACTTTATTTTTTAATATTCCCCAGAAGACAAACTAAAATTTCCAGAATGCATCTCCAAGTTATTCGCTTGATTAAAGTTATTTCAAAATGCGGTTTCACTGAATTTAATAATTAAATACATTTAAATGATTTATCGAAATGTTAAAGAACAGTAAATTTTATCTCCGCGGACTCTGGTTTTTTCACAAATTTCTACGCAGCTGTGATGTGAATTCAATATTGTGATGTTTGTCTGGCTAGAAAGAATTGTTACATAATTCATGTCCAGTTATATATCTTGTCTCGTGATCTCACACTTTTAAAATCTAATCTAGTCCTAACCGTTATTAACACTTGGATATCCTAATAATCTACGTACAAACTAAAACTACTCGCCATATAATTACGATGTCATCTCTCGTCATACCATTATGAATTTTGCACACCCCTCACAGACAAACCGATCATCACAACCATCGCTCTATATTTTGGACAACCCTGAATTTGGTTACTCTGTTCCTTATACTCAAAGTTCGTGATTTCAAATGTTCATTACGTCCCCAATTACAGTATTTCACAATACTCAGATCATTACCGGCTATGAATTTCAACTAAATCCAGCATTTTAACGTTTTCCCTGGCCAAGAATACAGTACAATCTCAATTCCACGCCTGTCCCGTTATCACATCTGAGGCCTCTCATCCCCCAAGTTCGCTTGGCAGTTACATGAAACACCCGGTTCGTTCTACCTGTTTGACTTCTCAAAATGCTCCCTTTAAACTCTGCCGACATAATTAAACAAATTCGATATTCTAACCAACAAAATGCACAGATTATGCTTCAAGATGCCCACACTAATTATACGCGTCGCCAATTAATACCGCTATGGATTTCTATGAATTTCTTTCCATTCTCAACATTATAAAATATTCCTCGGGCTATCATGTCCCGGCTTCAATGACAGGACTCTAACCTGATTCGCACATCACATCTCAACTCATATAAAACATTCCTCGGGCCTCAATGTCCCGGCTTCAATGACAGGTCCAACCTGATTCACAAATCTCATATCAACAAAACTAACCTCTGTTTCCCAACTCCACAATTATCATCGACAAAGAACTGGAATAAAAATCCTCACTAGAAATCTCGACGTCTAATATCGCACAATGCATTAATCATGAATAACTTTGCATAAAGGATATCGTATTTAATAACTTGATTTTTACGAGAAAATGACTGAAACATTCTACTAGATCTTTTGTTGTCAGTCAGACACAGTTTAAAATGGGCATAGAAAAACGTTTCTCTCCGTGACCAAATTCATCACCCTAGGTTCTCACCCGACAGCGCGCTTCCACTCGATTGAAAATGAGTAACCATGGATTGTTATTATTAATATCAAATTGCAGACAGGAAAAATTTACGTCGAATGAACATCTTAATTTGACATCACAAAATATAGGCAGTACACTCACACGGATGACGATCTACATTGGGCGTGATATCACTTCGGAACCCTATTCAATAACTTTTTACAACATTATACGGCACTCGCAAGACTTCAAAAATTTATCCAAGTGGAAAGTAAAACAAATGACTCTTTTAGTCGTATTCTCACATTTACAAAACTTAGTAGGGATGACCACTGCGTCGTATATCCCCATTCAAATACACTTTTAGAGATCACGAGACAAGATATAAGAGGTAGTAAGATGGAAAGTCACCTACCTCATGTAGTCATAGGGCTCACCTGCGACTCTGGCATTTTATTTAGCCATTTTTGCATTCATGGCTTCACAGTTCATTATTAATTTTCTTCAGGTTTCCTGGAATAAAGCATAAAAAAAAGAAAATAACCTTCACTTGTTTGCTGAGCGCACACGATGGACTATAATAATTTCCGCACACGGATTACTTAATCACATTAGAATTTATTCAGTACTTTGACCGTCCTATCTGGTACAATTATTTCACTCAAGAAAACTATCTCCTCATGGAGACAAGACCTAGCCACACTGGCTGAAATCTGCAGTTGAACTCAGTCTACTTTCGTTGTTTGATTTCGCAGAGCAGCTCAACAATTTTTCGTCCGCTTTGTATCACAAATGCCGGAGAAGGAGACTTCGTCATGGCGTCCCTTCATATTTATAGCAGTTACCTCCTCTCTTCTGATCTCTCCCTTTGCCGCCAAGAAAATTTCTATAAATTTTCTGACTTACCTAAACTGTAATTTCAAGAGTTTTGAAAGTGACTACATGCTTGCTACATTTCTGGCGGTAGTGTTCATGGACATTTAAAAAATTTACGGGTTCGATTTGTGAGATGATTGACCCCCTTTGATAGGTACTATATTTTTTTTACTTGGCTTGGTTCACGCCATGTACACGCGGTTTGAAATAGTTCACAAAATTGACTTGAGATTCTTCCGCCGTTGACACGTGTGGCTGACGTCACGTAACCCAGAGCGTGGGTCCGAAGGTAATCACCCCCTCGTCACGTGTCAAATCCATGCTATCAAGAATCCAACTTTTAAATGATTGTCGATTTATGCATAATGTTCTTAGGGCACAAAGGTCATGGGTTCAATATATATATATATATATAGCATCATAGCATTCGAGCTATTCAATCCCTACTCTGAGGCACTGATTGGAATGAGTAATGTGCATATTTAACGGAATAATGACAGAGGAGTGTTCATGGCAGTCTGCGACCTGGTTGTTCCATCTCTGGAACTTTGGACTGTTAGATCGGCACCGTAGTACTGTTCGTTGAAGGTGAGAAAGTGTGCGGTTTTTCATTTGATCGAGTATTTTATATGATAACATTGCTTTCAATCGCTACATTCCTACCGACGTTTTTGTAATGACCTATGTTGAATTCAGTTAGGAAAACCACCAAGTCAGTCTTTCTGAGAATCCCGTAGCGAAGCACGGGTACATCAGCTAGTCATATATAAAGAAAATCCACTTCGTTGATCCGATGAAGATGATATGGGTAGCAACTATGTCCGAGGCGGATGTGTGTAATGATTGTAATGTGGCGTATGTTGAGTCGTAAATTGTTGAACCATGGTCAGAGTGGTGTGCGAGGTTGATGGGTAGCTTAATGAAGTCATTTGTCCTCCTAGGTTAGTTACTTTTCTTAATGTGAATCGGACCATTCTTACCCATTAAGCAAAAGTCATTGGCGTATGGAACTTCTGGTAGGGTAAGGTTACTCGAACTCAGAGAGTGGACGAGGTTTGAAGGTGGCTCCACATCCACTTGTTTCATTTTGTCGTAGACAGTGGATCAGTGATTCGGGTCTTCTTAGAAATTATTTGAACAGAAAATGATGATCATTGTCATAATGCATTTGGATGATTTCTTCGTCCCTAGTCAGCCCAGCTCTACGTGCACAACGTTGGTTTCATTTGTATCTAAGAGTCATATCTTTCTGAGCTAGTCAACATTTCCTTTATACTTTTTTTTTTTTTTGCTAGGGGCTTTACGTCGCACCGACACAGATAGGTCTTATGGCGACGATGGGATAGGAAAGGCCTAGGAGTTGGAAGGAAGCGACCGTGGCCTTAATTACGATACAGCCCCAGCATTTGCCTGGTGTGAAAATGGGAAACCACGGAAAACCATCTTCAGGGCTGCTTACAGTGGGATTCGAACCCCCTATCACTCGGATGCAAGCTCACAGCCGCGCGCCTGTACGCGCACGGCCAACTCGCCCGGTCCTTTCTACTTTATCCCATCAGTTAAAGACATTCGTGTCGGACTAAATTTATTCTTGGATGTCTGATATACACTAGTTGAGATTTAATGAATATAACATAAACATTATCAATAAAATATCGTCGATGGTTTAAGGGCCGCAGTTAGATGACATTGGAGTCCTGGAAAAATGAGAAAAGAGAACATTGAATTGATAAAAGAAGCTTGACCTTAATAAAATGGGGAGAAATGATATTACCTGGAGTGCAGTATTCAACTTTGCATCTAACAAGATATCATTTTCTACAAGTTAGCTCTTTGTTAGCTAATTTTCCTTCAAGGTAATCGCTGTAAGTTAATTGAGCGGTGATCTGAGCCTCCTACGATGAGGTGCGAACAGTGACTCACAACACATGTTACACATGTTTCACGTAGGTTGGATTCATCTCTACTCTGGTAGATAATGGGTCAGTGATTTGGGTCATCTTAGAAAATGCATTAATAGTGGACAATCGGCGTTATAATTAATATAGGTTAATTTAAGAATTAAGGGTGTTAGAAGACGATTGTATGCACACCTCTTTCCACTTACTAATTGCCGCTGTATAGGAAGAACAGTGGGCTACTTACGGACCTCTGTAGGGTACCATATTCAAACACACTTGATTTGAACATATTCAGCTTTGTTTAGTATTTTAATGCATCGTAGGTTGTCCACGAGAGCGTAAACTATTGTTTAATTTGCATTTAATAAATTCAACAAACATTTTGGGTTTGATCGTGATATTTACTATGTTATTTCATTCAAACATAGTCCATGGCTAACTGCTTAACTAATTTCTAAATTCAGAAGAATGAGAAAGTAGACATTTTATGTAAGTAGAACGTTGTGATATACTGTATGTGAATAATAATTCTACCCTTATTCAGGATAGCCGTTCTATAACCGAGCTTTAGTCCGATCACTGTCAATAATTTAGGACGACCTCTATTTAAATATGTGTACTAATTAATTAATTGCTTCTGCTAGTAACAAACCTGATCCCATGCTACATTAGATTAAACAGATTAACCGTTACGTATCAACATTAAGTAGGGGATATGTCTCGTCGGGTATTTAATAACCAGTGAAAACTTTTATAGCTCTAAAATTATTCTCTATTAATCATGCCGGTATACGTCCAGACGCACTTTACTTTCCTGTTTTAAGTTTGCTAGTAACTATTCGTACTCATTCTCATCAATGCATTTTATCGATCACACATTGGATGCAAAGAGTGAGCGGAATTCGATGCTGTCAACATACGCAAGAGGGAAGGAGCACCTCATACCCTGTTAAATTAGATGATCTTGATCTGATGGAGAATGTTCTGATTAGTATAATGCGTTGAGAGCATAAACTTTTGGTTAGTTTGCATTTAATAAATTCAATAAACACGTTGGTTTCGTCGTAGTATTTAGTATGGTAATTCATTCAAACATAGTCCGGTTACGTGGCTAACTGGTTAACATGCTGTCAATTGGTCCAGTATGTCCCGGGTTCCATTTAAGTGTTTTTCGAATATGCCGTGCTGCCGGAATGTTGTCCCGCAGGTGTTCCTTAACGTACCAGTAAATCTATCTACACGAAGCTGACGTATTTGAGCACCTTCAAATATCACCGGACTGAGTCGAGATCGAACCCGCCAGCTTTAACTCAGCGTTCTACCGCCTGAGCTTTTCATCCCAGAAGGTACAAATATTATAACTGATGATTAGGGTTTTGGTACCTCAATGGAATATACAGAATTTGAGACTGGTTTTTTTATTTTTAATGTTTGGGTATGTGATTGTAATCAAAGCATTCACGAAACCTTTTTCACACGTCTTCGTTGACATAGTTATCTGTCATTTACGTGTAAGAGTTGTGTTGCGACTGCGGATTGCTACCTGAACCAGAGTGGTACTGATCATAAAAACAGGCGACTGACCTGGTGATTGATTTCGCATGACCTTCGGACAGGCCTGGTGCAGGTCTTTTTATTTGACTCCCGTGGGCGACGTATGCGCCTGGGTTGGTGTGGTGATAATGGGTTAGGGGAAGGACCCGATGTCGGCACATAGTCTACTCCTGTAGAATAAAACCAAGGCTTAACGTCTCCATCCATCACCAACAGTTTCGTATACCGTCACTCCATGTGAACACTGCGGAGAGGTTTGGAATAGAACCCAGGATTTTGGCACGCAATCTAGTGATTAGAAATTCTACCGTATACCATCCATCACTTCTCCAAACCTGCCGGCCAATATTCTGCTGGTGAATTGTTTTTCCACCAATGGCACTTGGAATCGGCGAAACCCAGTGTCAGACCTGAAAGACCTGGCGCCTTAACGATTATGGCTACTAGGTGGGCTCGCGGGCCTTTGAAAAACAGCAACAATCAAAAACACCACGGAGGCGAGATTCAGTCCGTGGATCACGATCTTGCTCGTTGCGCTGCGCGTTCGCTGTAGGAATGTGTCTTGTGCGGATCTCCAAATATTCAAAATCCATTCTCTCAAAACTGAGTGGGAGTTGCGCCTCGCCATTTGAACCACGATAGCCTGCGCGTATACTGAAAATGGATTAAATCAGTGGGAATACGTTGTCAAATCGTCACCCAAAGTCGTCCTGCAGATTAGTTACGGTTAGTGTTCTAGCGTTCATTACCTGGTAAGATCCTGTTTTATTATTATTATTATTATTATTATTCGAATAGGTTTGCGAAGATAGACACGAGTATTAGAAAGTTATAACTAATTTGACTGTGCATGTGAGTATAGAATCTAAAATGCTAAAGTGTACAATAATAATAATAATAATAATAATAATAATAATAATAATAATAATAATAATAATAATAATAATAATTGTTACTAGGTCAAGGGCACAACAGAGGAATAAACGACAAGGCCTAGGCTACTCTGAGCAAATGACCACACAAAAACGATTAAGTTTTGAATATATTCTCAAAATGATACCTTTTTAAACGTTTCTATTTTCTTTTCAAAGCAACAACAACAATTACAATGTTACAAGTGAAGACAATAAGAATAAGTATTTATAAGGGGAAATTACAAAAGTGATCTTTAGAGTTTAACCGTAAACAAGGGAGAAAGAGTTCCCATTTTACAAGTCTTAATAGCCTCTGGCATCTTTGGTTTTTTAGCGTAAGAACCAGAAGCTTCCCAACAGTTCAGTTACACAATACAAGACGAGGTAAAACTCCTACATTTCATTATCACCTCACAGTACACTAAACGCTTATCAGCTTCATCCAACTTGACACTCACTGCCCTCACTTCAAGGAGAATCAACAACACACAATAGGGATCCAAAAAATCCAGAAAATCAAGAGCAAAAGCTCATACTACACGGCCGAAAAATGACCAAAGATAAAGTGTAATAATATAGGCCGAAAACAAAATGGTTGGGATGCTGAACCTACTCAAGCAATCCCGTGGCATGACTTGCCATGAAACCTAATGGACCAGAAGCCCTGGTGACACAGCGGATAAGCCATACTACATAGATGACTAAGACAGGAAAGAAAATTTATAGACCGAAAAGCAGATAGAAAATTTAAAAGTAGGGAAGAATAGTCACCAAAAACGAAGTGAACAAGAGAAACGAGGGTCCACATTCGTACATCCTTATAAACTACATGACACCCATCTGGGTGGTGTCCGGTTCCTTGGCTGAATGGTCAGCGCAGTTCTCTTCGTTTCAGAGGGCTCCGGGTTCGATTCTCAGCCGGGTCGGAGATTTTAACCTTAAATTGTTAATTCCCTTGGCTCGGGGACTGGGTGTTTGTGCTGTCCCCAACATCCCTGCAACTCACACACCACACATAACACTATCCCCTACACATGGTAGATGCCGCCCACCCTCGTCGGAGGGTCTGCCTTATAAGGGCTGCACCCGGGTGGAAATAGCCACACGAAATTATTATTGTTACCTGGGTGGTTACACTCTAACCACAGACAGCGTAGAAACTTATATGTTGACAAAGAAAATTAAAGATAGCCTACGTTAAAATACAGGTAAAAAGGGCTCAACGCTAACCGTTACATGCTAGAGAGGAACGCTAGTATTTTCCCGTCGCCAAGTTCACATGTTAGAGAAAATCTTGCCACATACCTTAAATGCTGCCCAAGCTCGCCGATAGTCTCATGTCAGGAGAACCTCACTTGTCCCTGCACTGTTCAAGATCCAGATAGATACATGTGGTCCAAGATTATCAGTATTTATAGGGGCGAGCTGAGCGATGATTGGTTAGATTCAGTTGAAATAACGGTAGTGGCAACTTGGAAACAATTGACGTAAGCTTCCTTGTGCCAACCCTTAAACAGTTACAATACTCAGCTAAGCAATTCACATTCCAAGCCCCGAGGTTGCACTTGAAACCAAAAGTAATGGCATCTGTTAATAAACTTGAAAATCAAGTACTCTTCAGAAAGTCCAGCATATTTCCATAAGATTTCACTACCCTCGGACGTGTATAGTGTGTTGCCTTCCTCTAGGGAGTGGCCTTACTGATGGTACAATAATAATAATAATAATAATAATAATAATAATAATAATAATAATAATAATAATAATAATAATAATAATAATGATAATAATTTTGTTACCGGGCGAGTTGGCCGTGCGCGTAGAGGCGCGCGGCTGTGAGCTTGCATCCGGGAGATAGTAGGTTCGAATCCCACTATCGGCAGCCCTGAAAATGGTTTTCCGTGGTTTCCCATTTTCACACCAGGCAAATGCTGGGGCTGTACCTTAATTAAGGCCACGGCCGCTTCCTTCCAACTCCTAGGCCTTTCCCATCCCATCGTCGCCATAAGACCTATCTGTGTCGGTGCGACGTAAAGCCCCTAGCAAAAAAAAAATTTGTTCAGATTATCCCAGTTATTTTCGAGGTTGATGGAATCACCCTGGTTCAGTTTGGTTTCAGCCAGGGTTAACGAACGAATGTTCTTCCTGACATTTCGTGATTTTTCGAGTGAAAATTCCACATGCGATCGACCGGGATTCGAACCTCTTCCATCCAGGTGGGAAGTCAGGTACTTAGCCACTGTGCTAATCACGCCACCTATAATAATAATCATAATAATACTGTAGTATCATTTGATTTTGTTTGGGCTGTGGTTCGAATACTGCTCAATGCATATAAGAGTTTTGAAATGAAATATTAAGACCCTGTGCTTCGGATTCTACATAAAACTATAGGTCCCATGGTTATGATCGTAGCCATATAAAAGTGTAAGCTTATTTTGATTTTGTCGTCTAGGGTAATTGATGAACCTGAATTTGTATTCACTGCATTGGCATTTGGATTGGACGAAAATGTAGCGTGAGTTGTGAATGGAGGAGTGGTGCTGTGAGATGGGCTGGAAGGAAAAAGGATGACTGCAGATCGGCGGAGCGCATACGAGGCAAACGGAGCGAGTGACGTTTGAATGAAACTCTATCAGAAGGTAGATACGAGCTCGATCAGAATAATATTACCTCTCCCCACAATGTAGCTTGATTGTCGTCTCAGATCCATTCATCATGCCATGACAGGCTGAAGAAGAACAAAAGAGGTGCATTACTCACAATTCGTAAACAATCTGCACTCCATTTTATCTTCTGCTCAAACGGCTTATGCACACATCTACCGTAAAATATCCCGAATTGTGGCACGATTTATAACTCAGTAACAAAGGGACGATGCATAGTAATTCCCTCCCTTTATTGTAAGTGTTGTTTGTATTGTAGGAGAATTCCTGGTCTGTAGCCATTGTACATATCCGTGAGCACTATTGGTTCGAAAATTTCAGCGAGTTGAAGAAGGGTTATTCTCTCCCTATCACTGACTTTCGAAGGCTATCCAAATATGGAACACTTCTTAAATTTGAACCCTTCTTCTTCTTCTTCTTCTTCTTCTTCATATCCTTTTCCAAATCACTTGGGATCGGCACTACCCATGGATTTTGCTGTTTTACGACCAGATGTCCTTCCTGACGCAAACCTGACCGGGAATCGAACCCGGGACGCTCTAAACCGAAGGCCGCTGAGCTGACCATTCAGCCAAGAAGCCGGACTCCTAAATTTGAACTCTAACTTAAGAAAAAATGGTAAAGTATTCAGTCCAAGGGAAAATATTCCAGTCGAATATAGGACCTGAAAACATCGTAATAAGAAAGGCTATCTGATGATAAACCTTTTCAGAACAGCACATATATAGCGAATTATTGAACATTATGTCCCTTGTTGTACGATATCAGGTGGATTATAAATTCTAAAAAAGCTCTTTTTTTTTACTCGACAAACTTTAGAATCCTGGATGAAACACTTCAGCTAATACAAATATAGTAAAGTGATGGTCCTATTTTTCTAATCACTATTTCTTACGTAAGATCTCGTTGGTCAGAACTTGCTCTCCTGCTTAAAACCGTGCTAATAAGCTGAATTGTATGTGGAAAGTGCCACATTATTTAATTCTTTAAACTCTCATTACTCTACCCTTCGTTATGGGCTAATGACCTTTCCATAATGTTTTTTTTTTTTTTTTTTTTTTTTTTTTGCTAGTTGTTGTACGTCGCACCGACACAGATATGTCTTATGGCGACTATGGGATAGGAAAGGCCTAGAAAGTGGAAGGAAGCAGCCGTGGCCTTGATTAAGGTACAACCCCGGCATTTGCCTGGTGTGAAAATGAGAAACCACGGAAAACCATCTTCAGGGCTGCCGACAGTGGGGTTCGAACCCACTATCTCCCGGATGCGAGCTCACAGCTGCGCGCTCATAACCGCACGGCGAACTCGCCCGGTAATCGGATTAGTAAAAGGGTATAGTTTTTGTCCTGGGACTCTACACTATACGCCCCACCCCCCCCCCCCCCTCTTACCGTCGAAAAAAAACGAAAAGTGTTCATGGATCACGGCTGTCTGCGGCTTGGTTATTCCAGCTCTGGAACTTTTGACTGTTAGATCGACAGTGCAGTACTGTTTGTTAAAAGTGAGAAAATGTGTGGTTTTTCATTTGATATTTCATATGAAAGCATTGCTTTTAGTCGCGTCATTCCTACTGATGTCTTTGTAATGACCTATGTTCATTTCAGTTGGTAAAACCACTAAGACAGTCATTCTGAGGATGTAAAAAGGCAGGTGGAGAGAGTGTGTCTGCCATAATAATGAAAACTCTCCAACTTGATTGTGACTGATGGTAGGCAAACGGGCCTACCATTACTACGAAAATTCCCTAACCCCGTCTTCATATGAGAAAAGACGTTTGGTAACTTCTCCGTCGCGTTTCTGGGGCAACGTTAAGAGCTATGCAATTTAATACAATCTTGCTCACAACGTGTACACTACCTAATCTAGAATTCTTTATACAATGTAGAACTCCGTAGTGAAGCACTGGTACATCGGCTAGTGAAGTTATAAGGTTGCGGCAAGAACTGGGATTTAGGATGTTTTACCTGCACTTTTGGGCTACAACAAATGGTAAAAGATGTAGTTGTAGTCCCGTTAAACAGTACAACAAATCTTTCATTCAAAATAGTTGTCTTGGCCATGGCAAAATTGCTGGAATGGAATGTTTGACCGTTATCTGTACTGTGAAAATGGAAATTTGCAATTATTAACCGGCCATTGCTTGTGTCCGGAGGTTTAGTTTGTATTTGCTGTACGTTCCCGCTTCACAATATTGTGGCACCACAACAATTCATCGTGAAAAGACAATAAATACATCAGGACAAGGAAAAAGTACATGGCAATTGAAAATTACTTACGAGTAGCGTAACATGATAATTAGAATCAGTAGCATAGAAATTCATATGAAATTTACTGACAATATCTAAAATATTTCCTTACATGTAGCGTAACATAATTACAACGTAGTTAATCAAATTCACTTAAAATTTACCAAATATACTCTTGTTACGTTTAGTGTAGTAATAAGATTAACTTCGCATTTTACGGCCACTCATCACTCTTGTTGTTAAGTGGCCACGTCAGATTTTATTTCACTATCTGAGTGCTCACTCACAAGCAGCATGTCACGGGTTTATATAGACTTAAGCCCGGTTTCTTCAATTCTGTGTTATATTTTACTTAACAAAAGTTAACTAACAATTGTTATTAATTTAACACTCCGATTAAAAATCCCTGTTCAACGAACACATTTTCAAATTTGTTATGAAACAATAGTTAAAGACAAATTAACACGTTTCCGTGAGAATTCTAAACGCGTTTGGCAGTGAGCGTCTTTGGTTTCTTGACATAGAGCGACCAGAGCGGCATATTTGAATTGTATTTTATCACACATGTTTGGCATTATAATAGGTTATGGTTAGCGGAGACTCCGAAGAAGTAAATATATGCAGTAAGAGGCAGCAGAAGCGTTATTATAATGAATATGCCAGGAACCTTATTTTTTGGTGAAACATAATTGTTATACATTTAATTTGAAAGTTTGCGGGTGTGATTGAAAAATAAAAGAACGGACGGTTAAGATCACAACGTGCAATTTATTCTTGTATGAGTGCTGTCTAAGACTCATACAACACCGGGAAAATGTGATAATTGATATACATCCTGAATGATTTTCGGGCATTCTTTTACTGCGGGGTAAGTAATGTAATGCCTTGCCATTGCCTTGCCAGTGCAGCGAAAACTCTTCGCACAATTCTGAACACTCTTGACTTTCACTCATGAGCGCAGTCGTCTACAATTACATGAAAAGTGTCTGAAGCATAATATCTGAGAACTATAAGCTACTCCTGCACTGGAGACACTAATAAGTTGCAATCTATGGGAAACTCTAACCTATTTTCAGTTTCTTCTAGTATCTTGTTCATTATGGCTTTGGTAATTAGGTACCTGTCTCTGTAGAAAACTTTCTTCTGACAACTTTAAAGGAATTTTTTCTTACTATGGATCATCCTTTTCATAGATAGTTTTCATATAGCAGTATAGATTCAGACTTACGTCTTTTAGATGCTGCCATTTTGAAATTTTAACAGCTGTTAAGAGATAAAACACAGGGCGGATGGCATGTTAATTTAAGGCAAGTATTAATATGTTAGTGTTCACAATTCTTGATGATACGGTCATTTTGTTAAATTGTATGTGAAGTCTACCTAACAGCAATGTTAAAACACTTAACATTCTTTGAAGAAACCGGGCCTTAATATCTCGTTTATTTAAGGCACTACACATATCGTTACTGTTACAGGATAATAGCTCAGTAGGCCTACACTGAGTCCTTTGGGCAGTAATAAAAATAATAATAACAATAGAAAAATACAGCTTTTATCCTTCCGCGAGAGCTAAAGTGATCTTAGCTCACTCTTGGCGGCTTCTTGATTCATTTCACGCACAATACTTCCAGGTAATGTTCTGTCATCTAATGACGTAGCTCCCTTTCTGCTGGCCTGTAGTTATCCCACCATTACTGTCGTCAACGTTAACGAGCCAATTAAATGTACCTGGACAGTATGATTACATTAAATTGAAGGGATCTTCTCGAGTGTCGCTGGAAAGACGAGGATACTACTCTGGTAGATCAGAGTAATAAAAAGCCCACGTACGGTGGCAAGTCTGAAGATTGGACCCCTAATCTGCCACTTTCAGACATTAGTCCTGCTGATGTTCTGTTCGATATTTGACTATTACAGTACAATAGTTAAATGGTTGATGTTTTATCTTATTTATTGTTAAATCAAGTGTTCGAAGACACTAGTCTTAAAATGATATACGTCCTGCTTCTAAATTGCTGCACCATAATCGCACTTTGCTGTCCCTCATGAAAGTTTCAAAGTACACATTACCCATTCGTCGATGAATTTCGGCTGCATTGCACCCCTCAGCATGAAGAAATCGAATGACAGCATGTACTAGACACTTGGCGGGAGGCTCTATTGTCCTACGCATATTTACGTGCTCACTGCGCGCTCAGAACTGACAAGTGTGACTTGACGCGGTCGACAGGCATACTCGAGACACTGGGCAACACATCTGTGCAACGCTTCGTAGGATTCTCACTGTCCTTTTAATTTTGCGACCGATCGAAGGTTGAAACAATTAGTCGTCGTACTTGAATTAAAGCCGTGGGCGCTACCTTTCTTGTCCTAACCCTTTCCCTTCCTTGCGTCACTGAAAACCTTCGATGTGTTAGTGTCTCTTTAAATCATTAGAACAATAAAGAAGGAAAGTAAAGAAAAGAAATAAACGATACAGATGTCAAAATGTGTCTTACGATTGATGTTAGAGTGTCGGCCTCCAAATTTCATGATCGCGTGGTAGTCGGAGGTTTGAAGGGCATTGTGACACTCGTCCATGAATATCTTTGGAGCTTCAATGGATGCAAAAAATGAGGGGCGGAAACTGTCTGTTTAACCATGTCTCACCCACACTTATCCAATTAATCGACGTCTCTACAGTCTAATTTTACATTTCTTTTTTAAGGATCTGATAGTTGGTCTTTTCAAAGTTATCGACCTTGAGTATATTATTCTCATTACTTTGAAAACATGGTCCCTTATTTCCATCAAAGAAGATAACGCCAATCCTTGTGTTTTAATAATAATATAGAGCTCAATAAAATCGGAATTTCTGATAGGTAGGCCCTAGGACTATGCACAAAGATAGAGTAAGAAAAAGAAAGGACACGAATATCCAGAAAGATTGGAGGAAAAATAAAACTGATAGAGAAATCATTTTCACGTACAACATTTTCCTGTGTGGATTAGTAGTAGAGTGCTGGCCTCTGGGTTCCAAGATCGCGGATTCAAATCCGACAGAGGTAGTCGGATCATTGAAGAGTGGAAAGAAGCCCATTCAACGCCCCCATGTCGTACAGTGTCGGCATGTTAGAGATCTCTGGTGACATGTTTCGTATTCAACTGAAAAGGTTTATTTAAACTCAGTCATAAATAGCTCAACAGAGATCCGTTTCTCTGCCATTGGGTAGAGTAAATTGGATTATCGAAATTGACACGCGGCCAGTCTAGATGCCATCAAATCAAAATGTATCAGCTACAATATATATAAAGGATGAGCAAATATCCAACACAGTTTTAGTGAACTCTCACATTTAAACCCTCTTGAGTGCCACTGGACTTTGCGGATTCGTTTTTACAACTTGAGCACAGGAGGCCAATACCGGTATCTAACTAACTCGGCTGCCCCAAGTGACCCAGATAGTAGAGTGCTGCCTTTCTGAGCCCAAGTTGGTGGGTTCAATCCCGGATTAATTCGGTGGTAGAGCTCGTATCGGTAGATTTACTGGCACGTAGAAGAACGCCTGTGGGACTAATGTCCGGTACCTCGGCGTCTCTGAAAACCGTATAAGTAGTTAGTGAGACGTAAAATAATAATAATAAATATAAATACATTTATTGAATAAAATTGGGAAATAAATTAAATAATAAATACATTTATTATTATTATTATTATTATTATTATTATTATTATTATTATTATTATTATTATTATTATTATTATTATTATTATTAATATTACCGTACTGAGCTGAACTGAAAGCACTTTCCATAACCGCGTAAGACGCTATTTTTTCATTGACTTTTTTCAGTCTGTTATCGATCGAAGTTTACTTTGGTGTTCGCTTATTATGCTCAAGGTATCGGTATGGAATCCCTGTGGTAGCGCTTGGCATGACGGTGTGTTTAAAGGAGCAAAGTTCCGAACAGTTCTTTTAATAACAATCCGATGAATTACATGGAAATTTCAGTACCTTGCGCCTATTAGAGAAAGTTATATGTATCGTGGTGCCTCGCTCATCGCTCTTTACGAAAATAGAAGGGTCTCTGTTGGCAATACAAGACCTGGGAAGTCCAGTAAAAACTATATATCTACTGTATGTCAGCAGAATTATGCTGGATAATGTGATATCTACTAAAATACTCACGTAGAGAATGAGGGGCGTATAGTAAGTGTATGTCATGTTCTTCAGGGCAGGAGACCTGCAGCAACGATAACCATTGACCATACTAACAGACTTCATTCTTAACCATCAAATTACATTTACCTGGAACTATTAGTCATTGCCTGTGCTAGTTCTATGTTCCGTGTTCTATAATCTCGTTTCAGCTTCAGGTGTTAACTCCAGGGGAATACAGACCGTCGCCTTCCCAATTCCAGACTTGGAATTACCCCTGTGCGTGTAGCAGATTTAAGGATCAAACAGCAAGCAAGTAGCGGTGACCTGTACGGATGGAGCTCTGCTGACGCCAGTTATGCTTGCCAACTCTCAGATGCGTACTAAGCAATAACAGCCTGCTTGAGGTGGTTACACCAATATATATTCAATTTTCATGGATCATCCCTGCTTTTTTTTTTCTTTGCTAAGTCCGCATTAACGCCGAACCACGAGAAAATGGATGAACAGAATTTAATGAAAATCGGTATATAAAGTCTGGGAATAAGGTACTACAGTCTAGGTTATAAATAATTTTTATTCTCGCTGGATGAAATGGTTCAAATCCCGGTCACTCCATGTGAGATATGTGCTGGACAAAGCGGAGGCGGGACAGGGTTTTCTCCGGGTACTCCGATTTTCTCTGTCATCTTTCATTCCAGCAACACACTTCAATATAATTTCATTTTATCTGTCAGTCATTAATCATTGCCCCAGTGCGACAGGCTTCGGCAGCCGGCACGATTCCTATCCTCACCGCTAGATGGGGCTTCATTCATTCCATTCCTGACCCGGTTGCATGACTAGAAACAGGCTGTGGATTTTCGTTTACCGTATTTATCATCATTTCAACGCACATATCTAGGCTCGTTCATTTAAATAATAATAATAATAATAATAATAATAATAATAATAATAATAATAATAATAATAATAATAATTCCTTACTGTTTATATGAACAACATCACTGTAAGAAGCTTAGATGCTTTCTGGAGAGAAATATATATAATAAGAGTTTTGTCTGTATATTGATCAGAATTTTTAAAAAATTGTATTTCTGTATCTGTCGTGTCCACAGTAACAAGACAATGTTTTTTTAATTTTTCCGTCATTTTTGTATGTATGTATGTATGTATGTATGTATGTATGTATGTATGTATGTACGGGCATCACAGGAAAATGGCTGAACAGAATTTAATGAAAATCGGTATGTTAAGTCAGGGAATGATGCACTAATATTTAGGCTGTAAATAATCTTATTCACGCTGAGTGAAATGGTAGTTTAGGGGAAGGCCTAAAATGTAAATCTTAATTATTTTTTATTAATGGTCCTTTCAATAAATAATTCATAACTTAAGTTCTACAGAATTAAATTTCCGATCATTTATGTATTACACATTTTTACCATATCAACTATGATAAGAGAGATAGGGCCTATTCGTGAATTTAGATTTAGAATTTTTTTTGTGTGCTAAGTCCACACTAACGCCGAACCACGAGAAAATGGGTGAACAGAATTTAATGAATATTGGTATATAAAGTCTGTGAATTCTACATTGTATACAGAATTGTATGTTAGGTAGTGTATACGTTGTGAGCAAGACTGTATTAAATTGCATAGCTCTTAACATTACCCTAGAAACGCGACGGAGAAATCATCAAACGTCTTTTCTCATATGAAGAATGCGTTAGGGAATTTTCGTTGTAGTGGTGGACCCGCTTGCCTACCGTCAGTCACAATCAGGTTGGGGAATTGCATTATAATGGCAGACACTCACTCTCCACCTGCCTTTTTACATCCTCAGAAAGACTTTCTTAGTGGTTTTCCCAACTGAAATTAACATAGGTCATTACAATGACGTCAGTAGGAACGGCGCGAGTAAAAGCAATGATTTCACATGAAATACACAAATGAAAAACCACACCTTTTCTCACTTTTAACGAACAGTACTTCGCTGCCGATCTAACAGTCCAAAGTTCAAGAGCTGGAATGACGAGACCACGGACAGCCGTGATCCGCGAACACTCTTAGCCTTTTTCGGGGGGAAGGGGGTCTACTAGTGGAGACCCCCAGGGAAAAAACTATTCCCTTTTACTAATCTGCTTCCTAGGAGTACCCGATGTGTCCGAAAATCTCAATTCACTACGCTGGCGGCGGAAAAAGGAGAAACCCGCTCTTCACTGCTAATTTTGAATAAAATGAATGCAGAATTTAATGAAAGTGAAGAGGAAGAAGATCTTTTTAAGAAACGATTTTAAGGGTTGAATTTTGAGTTATTTAGTGCTCATTCAAAACAGCGCGTCAGAGTAGGGATCGAATAGCTGGAATACTACGATGAACCAGTGTGTTACCCACCAGCAGTACAGTATCATAAAATGTATGAACCAGGGGAATGTCATACTAAAGAAGAAAGTTTTCCAACTCCCCAGCTATTTTCCGCCGATATTCAGTCAGGCCGTTATACTCGGTACGCAGCAGCAATCCCATCTATCGGAGATGGGCAGCAGCATAAGAGACAAGAACATCACAACAAACAATGGACAATGTAGTGTTATTGTTGATCAATGTTATGCGCTTTCAATATTGTATCCCTTCACATTTAGTTTTCTTCCGACTATGAAATACCACTCTTATCATAGTCAGTACGGTAAAACTGAATAAAACATAAATGGTCGAATATTGTATTGTCTATAACTTTTGTTATGCAGTACTTTTCGATAGGACTAATAACATAGGCATTTAAAAATTAAATTTTAGGCGCCTTCCCCTAAACTACAATTTCATCCAGGGTGAATAAAATGGTTTATAACTTAGACTGTAGTTTCTTATCCCCCGACTCTACATACCGACTTTCATGAAATTCTGTTAACCCATTTTCTCGTGGCTCGGCGTTGATATGGACTTGGCAACAAAAATACAAATTCATGAATATCTGTGTTATCAAAGCCGGTACGGTAACAATGTATGACATAAATGGTCGGAAACGTAATTCTATATAACTTTAGTTACGCAGTATTTATCGATAGGACCACTAATAATGTAAATATTTGATAATTACATTTAGGCCTTCTCCTAAACTACCATTTCACTCAGCGCGAGTAAAATGATTTACAGCCTAAATTGTAGTGGCTCATCCCCCGACTTCACATACCGATTTTCGTTACATTCTCTTCTGTCGTTTTATCGTGATGCGTGTACATACATACATACATACATACATACATACATACATACATACATACATACATACATAGGCCTACATACATACAGACAGACAGAAATTACGGAAAAGTAAACAGTGCATTTCCTTGTTACTATGGACATGGCCGATACAGAAATACCATTCTTTTCAAATTCTGAGCAGTGTACAGACAAAACTCTTATTTTATATATATATAGATATCTTGAACCATGAATGACCCCATTGCATTAATTTGCTGTATATTTACTTGCTGATATTAACTGAACAACGATAGTCCTGAATGAGAACTGACTTCAACTTTCACTTCGCTTCGCACGCTCAGTCACGTCGCACAGCAGCTGCACTCAAACAGGTTCGACCATACGGCCGTTGGCTATCACAACATACGACACACTTGGTTCGACTCCAGACGAATCCAGTGGCTCACATAGTCAAATCAATTAACTCACAGTCAGTGTGACTGCTACACACAGTGAACTACTGACAACCAAAAAGCGGTCACACAACATGTCAACAGTGCTAATCAGCATTACAATACTCCTCCCGTCAAACTCTATTCACAGCGCAACTGTTCCAAACACCTACTCCACGTAGTACTCGGGGCAGCACACACACACACACACACACACACACACACACACACACACACACACACACACACACACACACACGACGATACTCTGACACCTGTGTGACACCAACCACACCAATACTACTGCCATCCAACTCCAACTACTCACCGACTGTTCGCGGCTGTCCTCCATTTATATCGCTGTTGACGGGGTACTAGAATCTTTAGGGCCCGGCAAGAGACGGAGCATTCTCGTTTCGCCCTCGAGAAGGCCTGAGGAGAAACTGGACGAAAACAATACAAGGGTAGGGCGACTACGTCATCGGGCCCGCGAGGAGGTTTCCAGCCAGACTTACTCATCCCTTCCAGGAAATACCGAAGGGGGCTACGACAGGGCTGGCAAGTAACAGTATTTCAACTGGCAGGGTGCCGTTATATTTTTAAATAACATTAAGATATTTTCCACCATTCCATTAAATTATCATACGTTTTCCCAAGGGTCTGAACTCTAATTTGAACTTATCATGATTCTGATTACAAATTCACAGCGTCTACAGTTGAAATGCCAAGAAACGAGCTTCAGCCCAATTTTTACCGTTCACCATTGTGAAACAGTAGCTTCATTATAACAGATTTCGTACAATATCATGTTACGTAAACAACGAGCGCACACTAGACACTTGAAATACTCATTCCAGTAAGGAGTAAATTAGAAAACTCAACGCTAATATGGAATCTGAGCTTCGAGCACATGCTGTTGGAAATGTGAAGAAAGGAGCTGGTTAAAAAAACGTTCATCACACAGTTAATTACATTTTCAAAACATCAAAACGGTGATTGAGATATATTTCGTTCAACTTCACAACGTAATGGATGAGTGTTTTGCAAGACAAATAAAGCTATAGAAATTCTTAACTCTCCAAATTCCACAGGTTATATCTAGCATAACTGCACCATTCTTCCTCCGAAGATATAGAACTACCGAGCAAGTGGCTGTGCGATTCTGGTCACGTAGCTATCAGTTTGCCTTCGGGAGATAATGGGTTTGAACCCCACTGTCGGCAGCCCTGAAGATGGTATTCCGTGGTTTTGAATTTTCACACTATGCAAACACTGGGAATGCACCTTAATTAAGGCACGGTCGCTTCCTTTCAAATCCTTGCCCTTTCGTATTCCATCGTCCCATGACTTATCTATGTCGATGCGACGTAGAGCAGATTCCATTTTTTTTAATATGCAGATGTAATCTCCAATCACTAATCACTCACGCTGTGAGTTTGCAATCGGGAGATGGTGGCTTTGAATCCCGCTGTCGACAGCCCTGAAGATAATTTCCGTGGTTTCCCATTTTCGTCAAGGCCGCTTCCTTCCCAATCCTAGGCCTTTCCCATCCTCGCGTCACTGAAAACGTTCAGTGAGCCAGATGGTAGAGAATCGAATCTCTGTTGGGCAAACTGTGGCTGGAATTTAATTAATTTTGTCGGGTAAACATCAAATTTGTCACCAGAGGTCTATAATATGCTGACTTCGCACGACATGGAATACTGTTCTACTGATCCCCAAAGGAAAATTTTGTATGTGATGAAGATTTCTCCAGTCTTTTTAGATGTCCATGTCCTCTTTTCTTCCGCTTTTTTAGAGCTCTGTGTTATTAAAACACAAGGATTGAAGTTATCTTCTTTAATGGATCAAAGGACCATGATTTCAAAGCGACGAGAACAGTGAAGGCCCTACTCACCATCGGAAACTTTGAAAAGACCAACTAACAGGCCCATAAAAAAAAGTCCGGTTCTTTCGTTATAATGCAAAATTAGACTGTAGAGGCGTCGATTAATTGAAGAACTGTGGGTAACATATGGTTAAAGAGAGAGTTTCCGCCCCTCATTTTTATTGCATCCATCGAAGCTTCAAAGAGATTCATGGAGCATTGTTTGTGGACGAGTGTCACAATGTACACCTCGGGTTAAAACGTAACAGGTCTTTATCAATCTCTCATAGTCGCTTTGATTTGCGAAATTGTTCCCTATGCTCCATACATTTGTCCACAAATCTACATACTTTGCGGGAACATGTAATAAAGCGTTTGAACAAAGACGAAACAGGACTGGCCTGTGAGATTAAAAACACAGCGCGCATAGCTTGAAGCGAATGTTTGATCTCGATGCTACGGCAGTTCAAAAGGGGTTTTACCAGCTTTAATACCAGTCAGCCACCCTCTGTTCGCCCCAAACTCTGTGGAACGTTATCATGTGTACTGGCCGTCATGTATAAGAGGAAATAAAACACCGAGCAAGTGGTCGTGCGGTAAGAGTCGCGCAGCTGTGAGCTTGCATTCGGGGGACAGTGGGTTCGAACCCCATTGTCGGCAGCTCTAAAGAAGGTTTTCCATGGTTTCCACATTTTCATCCCATGCAGATGCCTGGGCTGTGCCTTAATTAAGGCCACGGCCGCTTCCTCCTCACTCCTAACCCTTCCCTCTTCCATCTTCGCCATGATACCCGTCTATATCGGTGCGACGTAAAGCAAATTGTAAAAAATAAAATAAAATATGTACACTTTCTTTGCTTTCATCACTGCCCACTCACTACTGAGCGTTTTAGAGATGTTCAGTGGAAGACATAGGAAACCGTACATAATGACTTGATTTTTAATTTCTTGTGGCTATTTCTAGCCGAGTGCAGCCCTTGTAAGGCAGATCCTCCGATGAGGTTGGGCGACATCTGCCATGTGTAGGTAACTGCGTGTTATTGTGGTGGAGAATAGTGTTATGTGTGATGTGTGAGTTACAGGGATGTTGGGGACAGCACAAACACCCAGCTCCCCAGCCATTGGAATTAACCAGTGAAGGTTAAAATCCCTGACCCGGCCGGGAATCGAACCCGGTACCCTCTGAACCGAAGGACAGTACGTTGACCATTCAGCCAACGAGTTGGACATGATGACTTGATATTAGAGCATGTTAACTTTTCGGCAACAATAATATTGATAACCCTAGATAATCCCTAGATTGTCATCACTGTCTCCAAGAAAATACTATTTCTTTCAGTTTTAAATATAAGTATTATAACGTTATTTGTTTAACCCTCAGAGGCTACCTAACCGAGACGACCAAGGTATGTTCGGTTCACACGGAAGCATGTGGGTTCGATTCCGCGTCAAGTAGTTGAAAATGTATTAAACGGGATTTTCACTTCTGGAGGTGAACATGGCTCTGCACATTAAAAAAAGTGAGTACCAGATTAATTCCTGGGAGCAAAGGCGGCCAGTTTATCGTAGTTCTGTTCGAGGTTACGAATAATGGAAGACTTTACCTTCCTCTCCTCCAAGGGCCTTCATAGTCTGTATGAAAAAGCCACTGCTTTGTTTTGTTTGACCTTTAACACTGGAATAAGTTTGGCTGATTACATAACTCTACTCATATCTGCAGTATTTTTCTGGAAATATATACCACTATTCCTATCTGTTGTTAAAGCCAAAACGATTTGGTACTAATCTGATATCATCTCGATGGAAACATGACTTGTATGACGATACAAATGGTCGAAATGCAAAATTTGTCGGAATTCTTCTCGTATTCACATTTAATCTCTGTATACCACGTCTTAACGCGATCATCTCGATGAAGGTCTAGTTTCATCGAAAATATTCGGGAGAAAAAGTGGGTTTTTCTGCGTATTTCTACTCTCAGCATGGTATGAAGTGTGGCTGTCAGTCCAATGGCTGTTCGATCTGTTAGGATAAATGTATTCCAAAAATCATTAATTGCTACTTTATGCACGTGATATTGCCCATAACTTGCAAAGAGCTTGAATTCTTTCATTAATGCGCTGTGTTCTTAGAGTAAATACTGTATATGCTGGGAGAGTCCCGGCATACTAGCATAGCAGCAGATCATGATGTAAGGAGATACCTGTCATTTGATCGCAAATGGTTAACATCTCTTCAATTGCTGTAGTTTTCAAGAGACATTGTCCTATAGGAGATCATTACTATGCTGAAAGTCAGTAACGTGGAATAAACAGCCTCAAGTACCACCTACCTAAGCTGCGATCGAACTCGTTATTTCGGAATCCGGAGGACAGCTGCTAACCGACAGCGCCAGTGAGGTCATGTTGTTGTTTTTGTTGTCGTCGTCCTCGCTTACTTCAATGGGACCGGGCGAGTTGGCCGTGCGGTTAGGGGCGCGCATCTGTGAGCTTGCATCCGGGAGATAGTAGATTCGAACCCCACAGTCGGTAGCCCTGAAGATGGTTTTTCGTGGTTTCCAATTCCCACAGCAGGCAAATTCTGGGGCTGTACCTTAATTAAAGTCACGGCCGCTTCCTTACCACTTCTAGCCCTTTCCTGTCCCATCGTCGCCATAAGACCTATCCGTGACGGTGCGACGTAAAGCATTATCGGAAAAGAGAGATAGAAAATTGTACATCAGGTAAGAAACGTTTATGTACTAATATTTCTTGTAAATCAGAACTTGAAGAAGACGAACTGTCCTAATGGGCTCACGGTCTTCCGAAACTTATTTGCTGATGCGAGCAGGACCACGTGAACACTTTGGGCTAAGTCTTTTGTTTAGAATGATAAAAACTGCATAATAGAAAAAAATATGCTCCCTTTATTTCAGGTACGTTGGGAACATTGTTGTTTTCTTGAGTAATTCAGTGTTTTTGCCCCAGAGGAAGTAAACCACATTTCTGGGATAATGCTACGTTTCTACATCAGATCAAAATAAAATATGCGTACCTGTTTGTGAAATTATACACTTCGTACGTGTTTATAATTCCTTCACTCAGAACTGGACCTTCTTCAGTGTATTAGATAACCCATGTTTTTGTGGTATAATGTTTTAGTGTTGCGGTTGGGAAATCTTGAAGAAAGATCCTATATGGAATACACGTCATTATATATTTTTATGTTAAGTACACTTACAATTTTAAAATATGATTTATTGAAAAAATTAAATATGTCTGTCATATATAAGACAGCGGATAAATGATAACCATTATCGCCCTTCCTTACTACGAAACGAAAATACTTGCAATGCAAAGAACATGCTATGCATTTTTCTCAGTTAAATCAAATACCGTGGTAAGTTCATATTAAATTCCTACACTCTGATAAAATGATTTCTCTGTCATATAAAGTTATTCCAAAATTTTATTAGAATAAGTATGCGATTGGGGAAACGGAATTAGTTACTGCCAGGATTTCTGCTCTTGGCAATCACGATTGATCTTAATTTCGTACAAAGCGGAAGCAAAACAGTTTCCAAACAGGCCATGAATACCAGTGTGGGAATATCATTTAGGCGTTCAGTTGGATGAAGTGATTGTCCCTATGTTCGGCCGCCTTTATCCCAGGAACCTAGTACTCATTTGCGTAATAGCCTGTGAAAACTTCAGAGCCATGTACCATTCTAGAAGTGGAAATCCCATTTCTAAGTTCTTAGTTTCATGGCCATTTTATAGTGCTAGCATGGTGCTGGTGTGTGTGTACACGGTAGTGAAAGTAGGCTAAGACTAAACCTTCTGCCCAGCCCTATCAGAATAACACATTTTTCTTCGTTACGTATTATGTATAGTCGCTCAAAAACAAAAAGAGCGGATTTATAGCCATCTGAAATACGAAATAGGTTTAGTTTTGTGTGCACGTCAGTGTGAAAATCGGTTGGAAGTATTCATGATTTAATAATGTTTTTATAACTACGACAGTAGAATTGTCCACTCTTGAAATAAAAGCTAGAGTATTTTATTTTCTCTTCTGCCAACTGTGATAACCAGTTGAAAGCAATTCTGTCGTTCCAGAATAAATCACGGTGTGTATCACAATGTACAAATGTTCGCCCCTTCCTGATTAACGCGAACGGTATCTTATATTTTGATGCGTATTGAGGAGCATATCAAAGTCATTTAAAGTTTTCAGTTTTAGTCTAATGTAGTGTGTTCCCAAACATGTGGAAAAATCAAGGGATTGATATTAGTGGTGATGATATTTTTCTTCTAATATCAGTCCCTTGATTTTCCCACATGTTTGGGAATATCTACGTTAGAATGAAACTGAACACTTTAAATGACTTTGATATGCTCCTCAATACGCATCAAAATTACACCACAAAACAACACAAAAATGCTCAGTGCCTTACGTTGGATCGTTTACAAGCTACGTCTGTTGTAGTTATTAGCTGGAGTGATGAGAGAATTCGTATTAGGATTACGTGTGGAGTCAGGTATGCCGTTACGGACATTGCACCGCTTCGCCAGCATGTGGAACAAGGTTGCCATCGAATACGTGCAATGCCTGGAGTGTTCGAACGTGTCCCACAGTCAGTTAGGTGAAGTGTTCATGCGTGCATACAGGTCCATGGTGGAAATTTTGGTCGTCTGACGAGAAGTCGCGCGGATGCGGGATGAGAGGTTCGTGGGGTAAGAATGGTTGCTGCGCATGCGCCTATCTCAAATCTCAAGGTGTGACAATAAGCATCTGTTCCGTCCGTGGCGACTTTTGCGAACTGAGGGGCTGTTTAGAAGTTTCAAAGTGGTAGTGTTATTGTTTCTTAGTTACACATTTACTGTATCTACTGCGTGGTGAACAGTTTGATAACGAATATGCATTGATTCAGGGAGCTCGCATTGTCTATCACGACTGATGTTTGCACCTAAGAGCGTAGTATCTGTTACTCCTGCGTTATCTACATGTTGCCGCGACTTTTCGTCAGACGCAGATAGAATGCGGTCTCCTTGCTGCTACTCCAAGATGGCGATAACTACTCGACATAGGATGTCAGGCTGAGTAGCTCAGATGGTAGAGCGCTAACCTTCTGTGCTTATGTTCATGGGGATTTTTTGTGATGTTTTGGGGCGTACTGTCCACCTTTTGATTGCTTCTCACATGCTTGGGAACACTCAAGGCCTATATATTGCTGTGCCGACTAATTGAGTGTTTTTTTTAATTAATAAGTGTATAGATATGTTCGTTATTTGACGATTCAGTACTGCTTTAATAGTTTAATAAATATCAGATGTGCAATTTCAAAAATATTCTAGGAGAATAGGCCTGCCTTTCTAATCTTGGACACGGTTTTTCGTCAAGTAATTAGTGAAAAGGTTGTTTGTTGTTATTGTTGTTGTTCTTGTTGTTCTTGTTGTTGTGCCGGCCGCGCGATGCGGGGGTAGCGTGCCTGTCTCTTGCCCGGAGGCCCCGGGTCCGATTCCCAGACAGATCAGAGATTTTTACCTGTATCTGAGTGTTAGTTCGAAGCTCATTATAATTGAGGAGCTATCTGACGGTGAGGTGGCGGCCTCCGTCTAGAAAGCCAAGAATAACGTCCGGGAGGATTCGTCGTGCTGACCACACGGCACCTCGTAATTTGCAGGCCTTCGGGCTGAGCAGCGGTCTCTTGGTAGGCCATGGTCCTTCGGAGCTGTTGTGCCATGGGGTTTGATTTGGTTTTTGGTTGACGATGATGATGAAGCATATTTCTTGGTGCAAGGGATTGTTAATCATATTACTGACAAATAGGAAGTGATCACCCCGCAGTAGACCTTTCCTTTGGGAAATGTTTTAGAACCTATCTAGTTCTTATTTATCATTATTCGTTTTGATCTAATTATTTTGTGTTTTAAAATTTTGTACAAACGTGTTCTCTGAGAAGAGTTTAGTGATTATTTACGATAACAATCTGTATTTGACACGTTTCTCGTTTAACTGAATGTACATGGTTATTGAATTATCTCAGGGAATAAATGTATGTTCTCCGTAATTACTTTCTTGGCCGAAATCGTAATTTTACGCTATATTTCCCTCTTGAATGCTCGTTGTTGGAGATTAGACGGGCGTGTGTAGGTGATATTGGTGAATTACTCTAGGAATGTTCATGGCCTAAATGAGACCCATTAAATATTCGTGGAGCGATCCGTGCTCCAATGAGGGCTTGATGTGATATCCCATCATTTTGCGATTTGAACGGACCCTTCTAGTCCAGCACGGCAACGTAACGCTTAGGAATGCTAATTTGTGCCTGTCAAAGCAAATTTCAATTTTAGCGTAGACTGAGAGGGAGGCATCGCCGATCGAAGGCACAATACTGTGCGAACAACAGAGACCATATTATAATGGAGACCATTTGAGTTTTAGTATCAGTAAAGTGTTAATGTGCGATATACCTGAACGTAATCAGGGGGCTTTAAAATGAGCATAAGGAGATACTTTAAAGTGTAATTTATTCTCCGATGTAACTGTAGCTTAAAAATGAAACGTTGCTTTGACCATAGCGATTAAACATTTTTTAATAAAAGAAAAATGTAACAGTTATCGTTGAATTTCTTAGGTGTTTCTCCTAAGAACAGCTGTTACAGTAAAATATTGTTCTGCACTTTAAGCTAGATCGCTGTATGAAAGCAGAATTTCCGTCATATAAACTGGACAAAATTAATTTGTAGTAGGCCTACTTTCTGTAGTCTGTAGCACAGTAGCCTACTAACAAAGTTCGTTTACGTTTAAAACGAATTTGAAGTGTAAAACGATAAAGATCCCTCATACTTCAAAATGTCACTAACTAGATTTTTATTTGTGCGGCCATAATTTAGTTTTCAGTTAAACAGACTAATATTTTTTAATAATTTTATTGTATTACTGTCTCAGTTTACGAAACAAAATAAAATCCCCTTCTTTTATTTGCTTAATAATACAATATTTGTTTGTTAGATGTCTGTACGTCACAGGTAACTGATTTTCTGATTAGAAACCTGAAGTGTGTGTAATTAAATACTAGATGACGATTAACGCCTAATTGATTATTGTATTTCAGAATTGTCTCTATACAGGCCATGAAGGCCTTTGAAGTAGCGGAAAGTAAAATATTCCACTAGACATAACTGAGCACTAAGTTGATAGATTGGTTTACTCTGTGCCTAGTCGCTTTTGCTGCCGGAAATCAACTTCCGTACTCACGTATGATGCAGGCTGAGTGAACCTCAGGAAGTCTTGTTTCTAAATTTCTCGACTTCTACGGGGAATCAAATCCACAACTTTACCGCCTCGCTTAGGCAGTCTCGTTTATAGCGATTGTTATTTGTCTGTAAACGAGTACTTGAATTTGTGGAGAGTCGTGCTGCTATTGTGTGTGATTCGCGTACTTTCCCGTTACGTATTCCATAACGCACTGGTAAATAGGGTTCATGAGCCAGGAATATGCTTTAGTAAATATAAGTCTGCTGAACGTGATACGGAGCTGCGTGACCTGTGATCCATTGGTTGAAATTAGTCAGCCAGTGGTCCACAATCTACTCGAAATAACTGAGGAAATGATTGCACATAGAATACAGAAGGACTTCGACTTTCAATAATGCTGTATCTCTATCCATCTTTCTCTCTCCTTTAAAATTTTGTTCATTTGTAAGTGATCCGTTTAAATTTAAGGCAGAGTGTTCTAGTAGTTTTATCTTACTGCCATGTTGCTCCTCTGGATGAAATGTACATCCAACAACTCAAGAAATTTCGTTCCATCATTAGCGAATTGTTGCTAAATGTACCCAGCAACTGCATCTACGCCTGAAAAATACCGAAGGAGCAAAAGTGGAATCATAGCCATCCTCAACCCAAAAACTTAAGACCTGTGTCACTATGCTGTCATTTATTCAAGATCGTTGAAAGGCTTTAGGAAGAGGTTGTACCTCTTCTGACCCCAGACCAAGTCGGTTTTCGAAGAGAGAAAAGCTACACATCCTAAATAATTAAGGCAGATCCCCAGCATTTGCCTGGTATGAAAATGGGAAATCTCGGAAAACCATCTTCAGGGCTACCTACAGTGGGGTTCGAACCCACTATCTCCCGGATGCAAGCTCACAGATGCACGCCTCTAACTGCATGGCCAACTCGCCCGGTCGCTTAAAATTCTGTCCATCTGCAAGTGATCTGTGCTGCTTTCGGGCCAGAGTGTTCTATTTACCGTAGTTAATCAGGTTAACATCCTGGAGGATTAGACACCCTCAAGGATTTCAAGTTGATCGGAGTAGTCCGATATCTTCTTCAAGACCAATGATTCTTTGTAGATTTCTAAGGTCAATTTAGGTAGTGGTTGGAGGAACCAAAGAAATGGGATACCCTAAGATAGTGTTTCGGCTCCAATACTCTTCAATGTATATATGAATGACGAACCCCTGCTAGATGGAAACATAAGCTTCATATACGGAGATGGCCACGCTATTACCACCCACGGGATCAGTTCGAAAGTATAGAAATAACCCTAAGTGGAACATTAGCCGAACTCAGCCCATACTACAGAGAATCCCAGCTCAGACCTAATTCTTCAAAAACGCAAATCTGTGCCTTCCACCTAAAGAACAGGCAGGCAACAAGAAACTAACCTGGGACGACACCCTTTTGGATCAATGTACCATACCCAAATATCTTAGGATAACTCTCGACCGCGTACTCGCGCACGAACAGCATGTAAACACAAAAAACAAGGGGTCTGCAAGGAACTGCATTCTTCGTAAACTATCTGGTACCAACTGGGAAACGTAAGTTCAGATGATAAGAACTACTGCTCCACAGTAGTGCATACCCTGTTTGGTATAGGTAATTTCATACCAGGGAGGTACACATAGCCTTAACTTAAAAACGCAGGACCGAGCTCGATAGCTGCAGTCGCTTAATTGCGGCATGTATCCAGTATTCGGGAGATAGTGGGTTCGAACCCGACTGTCGGCAGCGCAGAAGATGGTTTTCTATGGTTTCCCATTTTCACACCAAACAAATGCCGGGGCTGTACCTTAATAAAGGCCTCGACTGCTTCCTCCCCACTTCTCGCCCTTTCCTGTTCCATTGTAGGCAGTTTGGGTTTAGGAATGGTTATTCAACTGAAGCTCAACTTGTAGGATTCCAGCAAGATATGCTAGATATTTTGGATTCAGGAGGTCAAATGGACTGTATCGCGATTGATCTGTCTAAGGCATTTGGTAGGGTCGATCATGGGAGACTACTGGCAAAAATGAGTGCAGTTGGACTAGACAAAAGAGTAACTGAATGGGTTGCTGTATTTCTAGAAAACAGAACTCAGGGAATTAGACTAGGCGAAGCTTTATCGGACCCTGTAATAATTAAGAAGGGAATTCCTCAAAGCAATATTATTGGATCTTTATTTTGTCTTATATATTGTGCCGGAAACGCCGCTACGTGAAAGAAGTTCGAAGTATGTGTGTTGAACTTCGCGCGAAGTGGAAGATAGGCAGCCCGCCGAACTCGCTGACGTACTCAGCCGTGACGTAGCCGCTTCAAGCGAGCTCCACACGGCCAAGCGTGACCATATATGGTAATGCCCCGACCCATGTGTAAAAGTCTATTTTGCGGTAAGATGTTGTTGTTTCTACACCGCCAACTTGGAGGCCATCGTAACAGATGCAATTTATCAAATTCTCGAGAAAATCCACCGTGTACTTTGGGAGTTACAGAGGTGGATGATACCCCGTTTCTAGAGCTTCGTCACAACCAGGTATAAAAGGAGGGCGATCCAGACTACAGATTCAGTGTGTTACTCCACCGTCTCTGCGACACGGGTGGAGCTCTACAAGTGCGGACTGAACCTATGGTCGGACGAGTCTTTGCATTTCGAATATTTTTCAAGTGCCATGTTAGGACTTGTGTTTCAGTGACTAACTGAAGGAACTTAGAATTTCTCTCGCGAGTGTCGTAACTTTTCCAAGTGCTACATTTGAACTTGTATTTTGAACTTGTATTTTGTAGACAGACTTTGGGAACATAGAAATTTTTCGAGTGTCTCATTTGAACTTATGTTTTTCGACAAGCTGTGGGAACATAAAATTTGCTTGTGAATGTTGCCATTTTCAAGTACTACATTGAACTTGTGTTTCGTGACTAACTGTGGAAACTTAAGAGTATTTCAGAGTATTTCGTTCGAACTTATGTTTCATAACAAATTGCGGGAATATGGAATAATTTTCGAGTGCCGCATCTGGACTTGTGTTCAACTTTGTGTCATCGTAACAGACTGTGGAAACATAGAGTGCCCATGCCATATCTGAGTTTATGATTTCCTCTCGTAAAGTTCCGAGGGAACATAGAAATTTTCAGTATCATAATTGAACTTATAATTTATATTTCGTAACCATTTTTATGGACAGTGTTAGACTCTTTCCAAGTGCAGTTTAACTTTAATGACTACTTAATGACATTGCTTAACAGTCCTCAGATACACGTAATTTTGTTTATCGACGGAATAGGACATTTCCGGGTACCATTTAATTTGCTTAATTTATTACAAACGTGCCAATGTGTCCTGAACTTGCATGAACTGTGCATCTTGTGCTCAATATTGTGTTCTAATAATAAACTGACGAAATCAGTGAGTTAGGAACTGTGATGACAATGATTAGTGACCCAATAGAACATTCTAGTCTGCCATGCCAATGTTAACAAACTCATGTCATGAACTTGACATTATAAATTACACATTATTTTCTCAAGTATTAATTCGGCTAACATCTAGCACATGGTCAGATATTCAGTTCAATCGTCTTATTTTCAAGTAATAAATTATGAACATTTGCGATTCAGCGAGGTGTTTGAATCAAGATTTTAGTGTCAATTTCATTAAAATTTGAAATATTCTATTTGCAATGAGTGAACGCAATAATTTAAAGGTCAATTTATTTAACAGTGCTACCAGTAAGTTGAATGCCATACAGGGGGACTTGTGAATCATGCCTCACCTTTCATCAACATTGACGTGTGAGATCGAACCCCGCAACGTGTGCACCTAGAGATTCGAGGACTCCCAGATCCTCGCGAACTTCGAGAAATTCCAGAACTTCGAGAAATTCTAGAACGTCGAGAACTTCACATCCAGAACGGGCGTGGTTCCTGTCCAGGCCGTGCCCAGTGACCATCCCGGAGTCCGGAGATTCCAGCCTGCCACAACGCTTCAACTCAACTTGTATGAAAGGTGATATGAATTTGTTTTCAATGAACAATAAAATCAGATTCTCAAAAAAAAAATCTAAGTTCAATGAACTAATACCCCTCTCTGTACCAACTCCAATGTTTTCATGCCACACCCTTAGAAATAGTCCATGCTCTTCAAGCTAGTGTCAGCGCCCCAAAGACAGACATTTTTCCCGGTACAATATATATATATACATGATATGAATAAAGCAGTGGAATCAGAGATAAAGATTTTTGCGGATGGTATCCTCTTTCGATTTTCTTTATTTGTTGGTGGAATCATTCACCCTGGTCGTCACTTAGGACTCCCAAATTGTCAGGGAAGTAGTCCAGATGATTGATCAAGAAATGGAGTTTTAAACTCATGTTGCAGCCAAGAGCTTGAAATCGTTTCAACATATATTTCACAATCTTATAGATCACGTCTTTTACGTTTCCCAAAAAATTATCGATTACTTCTCTGGAAGCACAGCATGCCTGATGTTCAGCATCATTCACTGTAACCCCAAAGTGCAGTGTCCTTCATAAGATTCGCCTTTTTCTATTTGTAATTACCGTATGTAATACACTATGATGTTTCCAAAGCATTCAATAAATCCAGTACAATATAACATTGAAGTTGTATTTTACTTTCACCTAAGAGTTCTTGGGATGCCTTACCCCTATATTTTTTTTTTCAGATTTTAAGTCATAATATTATGTATTCCACCAATTGTTGTGACTGGCATTTTTATGTTACGTGGTAAACATATTTTGTAAACGGTACGTGATAAAGCATTTAGTTTTTTCACTGAATTCCACACACTAATATTAGCGTTGTTAACGTATTTTGTTGCTTGGTAAACATTTTCAAAACATGACGAATTTAATGCAAATTTCCTTTAATTTACATTAAATCTCCAACATCGATATATGTATAATTACATAAAATCTGCACGGTTTACGGCAAAACGGTTGGTGTTTTCGAAATCAGCACATCATTTCTGTATGAACCACCTATTTTCACTAAAACCGGGAAATCATTGCAGGCTATTGTATTCATATTTCTAGATCATTATGGTCGAATTTTTAATTTCCTGACAGTTTTTCTATAAAGAGTAAGTGCATGAGGCTAATTATCTCGAAGTCCTTAAGCAACATCACTGACTATTGAAATGTTATAATCCCCGTGTGTAGTTGTTATTCACACTTATCAATCTGTTAGCCAGTTGCTGGCTAGTGGCCCTTAGTTATTAGCTGGGTCCCTTATTTTCGCGAATGTTTATTTTCGTGAATTATAAATTGTAAAGTAGATGGAATATAAGTGTTCTTTAATGCCTATTGCTCGGCTTGCGAGCGTTTTACCGCCACCACATATCGCGAATTTTTGTCTTCACAATTTTTTTCACGGGTTTGTATATAATTCAACATTTTTTGCGATTTTCTATGTAATTCGCAATTCTTCTTACAATTTTGGACAAATTTTGCATTGAAAACCGCGATATATCACAATTCATTATTCACAAATCGATTGGATAAGAACAGTCGATGTATTTCGATGTCAGTATATACACTGACAGAGCAAATGCAACACCAAGAAGGAGGGGTTCGAAAGGAATGAAAGTTGGGAAAAAACAGAGACGGCACGGACGAATAATTGATGTTTATTTCAAACCGATATGCAGGTTACACAATGCGCACGGCATCGACTCAGTAGGATGTAGGACCACCGCGAGCGGCGATGCACGCAGAAACACGTCGAGGTACAGAGTCAATAAGAGTGCGGATGGTGTCCTGAGGGATGGTTCTCCATTCTCTGTCAACCATTTGCCACAGTTGGTCGTCCGTACGAGGCTGGGGCAGAGTCCAATGAGATCCCACACGTGTTCGATTGGTGAGAGATCCGGAGAGTACGCTGGCCACGGAAGCATCTGTACACCTCGTAGAGCCTGTTGGGAGATGCGAGCAGTGTGTGGGCGGGCATTATCCTGCTGAAACAGAGCATTGGGCAGCCCCTGAAGGTACGAGAGTGCCACCGGCCGCAGCACGTGCTGCACGTAGCGGTGGGCATTTAACGTGCCTTGAATACGCACTAGAGGTGACGTGGAATCATACGCAATAGCGCCCCAAACCATGATGCCGCGTTGTCTAGCGGTAGGGCGCTCCACAGTTACTGCCGGATTTGACCTTTCTCCACGCCGACGCCACACTCGTCTGCGGTGACTATCACTGACAGAACAGAAGCGTGACTCATCGGAGAACACGACGTTCCGCCATTCTCTCATCCAAGTCGCTCTAGCCCGGCACTATGCCAGGCGTGCACGTCTATGCTGTGGAGTCAATGGTAGTCTTCTGAGCGCTGTCCATCTGCAACATTATCGAGGCCATTTTGCAGTTGCTCACAATCTTGTAACTCATTTATTACTCTATCCAGAATAACATCATCCGCAAAAAGCTTTATCTCTGATTCCACTTCTTTATTCATATCATGTATATGTATATAAGAAAACATAAATATCCAGTAATATTGCCTTGAGGAATTCCCCTCTTAATTATTACAGGGTCCGATAACGCTTCGACTACTCTAATTCCCTGAGTTCCGTTTTTTTAGAAATATAGCAATCCATTCAGTTACTCTTTTGTCTAGTCCAGTTGCACTCATTTTTGCCAGTAGTCTCCCATGATCCACCCTACCAAATGCCTTAGACAGGTCAATCGTGATACAATCCATTTGACCTCCTGATTCCAAGATATCAGCTATATCTTGCTGGAATCCTACAAGTGAGCTTATGTTGAATAACTATTCCTAAACCCTAACTGCCTTCTCTCGACTAGTTATTAATTTCGCAAACATGACTAATATAATCAGAAAGATTGCTTTCCCATAGCTTACATGCAACACATGTCAAAGTGACTGGCCTGTAATTTTCAGCTTTATGTCTATCACCCTTTCCTTTATTCACAGGGGTTACTATAGCAACTCTCCATTCATTTGTTATAGATCCTTCATGCAAACAATAACCAAATAAGTACTTCAGATATGGTACTCTATCCGTATCAATTTTTAGTATATCTCCAGAAATTTTATCAATTCCAAACGCTTTTCTAGTTTTCAACTTTTGTATCTTATTGTAAAGGTCATTGTTATTTCTTCTTTAGCATTCGTCACCTCCTCTATCTAAGCATTATCCTTGTAAATAACTATCTTCACATACTGCTGACTGAAAACTTGTGCTTTTCAAGATCCTCACGTACACCCCTTGTTCATTAATGTTCCTGGATCCGGCTCCATGGCTAAATGGTTAGCGTACTGGCCTTTGGTCACAGGGGCCCGGGTTCAATTCCAGGTAAGGTCGGGAATTTTAACCACAATTGGTTAATTTAGCTGGCAATGGGACTGGGTGTATGTGTCGTTTTCACGACGTGCATGTCGCCTGCGGGAGTCAACTCAAAAGACCTGCATCTGGCGAGCCGAACTTATCCTTGAACACTCCCGGCACTAAAAGCCGTACGCTATTTCATTTCATTTCATTTCATTTCATTTCATTTCATTTCATTTCATTTCATTTCAATGTTCCTGGGTTGTCCTTCTTGGAACCTGTTTCTGCCTTAATGTATCCATATATACACTTCCATTTTCACTTAAATTTTATTACTGCCAGTTATGCTTGCCATCTTGTTATCCCTAGCTGACTTCTTTGCTAGATTCAATTTCGAAGTAAGTTCCTTCTATTTCTCCGTTCTTCCACAGCCATCTCTAACTCTGTTTCTTTCCAGTCTGCACCTCCTTCTTAGTCTCTTTATTTTTTTATTTTAATAAAGTGGGTCTTTACCATTCCTTACCACCTTTAAAGGTGCAAAGCTGTTTTCACATTCTTCTACAATTGCTTTAAACCCATCCCAGAGTCTGTTTACATTTTTATTTACCGTTTTCCACCGATCATATTTGCTTTTTTTAAATTTCCTCATGCCTGCTTTGCCGGCCATATGGTACTGCCTAATAGTCCTACTTTTTAGACCTTCCTTTCTATCACATTTTTTAAACTACGACAAAAACAGCTTCGTGATCACTAATGCCATCTATTACTTCGGTTTATCTATAGAGCTCATCTGGTTTTACCAGCACCACGTCCAGAATATTCTTCCTTTTAGTTGGTTCCATCACTTTCTGAATTCCTAAAACATGAAATTGCCTATTATCTTCGGAAATGAATATGTTTGTCATCTTTAACTTTTTCATAGCTTATAAATTATTCTTTCGCCAGAATGAATACTCTCCCTCCTGCCATTCCTATCCTATCCCTAAGATACACCCTCCAGTTCCGCGAGAAACTTTCTGCATCCATTATATCATTTCTCAGCCATGATTCAACTCTTATTACAATATCTGGTGAGTATATCATTTTTCAGCCATAATTCAACTCCTATTATAATATATGGTAAGTATACAGTATATCTATCAAATTACTTAATTCTATTCCTTTCTTTACAATACTTCTATAGTTCAATACTAACATTTGTATGTCGTCCCTACTTAACTTCCAGATCCGTATACCCTTATCACCGCTCCCTATACCACCCCGTTTCCCTGAATGTACTCTGAGGTACACTCAATAGTTCACCTGGGAGTAAAGGCGTTCAAGTGTGCTGTGCACCTTAAGCTATCCACTCTACTCTTTACACAGTAGTTAGGCTCGTGGACGCCTTTGCCATCTACTCCTCCAAGGGTCTCAATGACCTGAAGAGAGATAGCTTTGCCTTGGTTTATACTCTGGAGAGTAGTTGCAGCGGTGGCAATTAGAACAACACAATGGAGGCGTTTGACGGATGCGCTATATTCCAGTGGGAACCCAAGGACGTGAGCCAGTTAATCTCATCATTTTGTATCATACGTGGGAAGCATAATACCTTCGCGTTCTCTTACTTATTACCTAACGACCCTAATTTACTCTCTTTCTCTCTCTGTCTCTCTCTCTCTCTCTCTCTCTCTCTCTCTCTGCCTCTTCCACTATGGAGCTACTCTGTAGTAGATAGGGTGTTCAGGACCAACCCGCATCTATTTCTGGCAAGATGAGATGAACAAAACAATTACTTCAGTGAAACACTATCTGACGTTTCCTCTTTGCTCCGAGCCAATTAGTGAGCGGCAGGAAGGGCCCATCATGGCAGTAGCTTTATATTATGCGCTCGTTACGACCAGAAAAAAATATCGATATTCGTTTGTGTAGCATTATTGTAGTTTATGTCCAGCTCCATGGCGAAATGATTAGCGTGCTGGCCTTTGGTCACAGGACTCCCGGGTTTGATTCCCGGCAGGGTCGGGAATTTTAACCATAATTGGTTAATTCCCCTGGCACGGGGACTGGGTGTAGGTGTCGTCTTCATCATCATTTCATTCTCATCACGACGCGCAGGTCGCCTACGGGTCTCAAATCAAAAGACCTGTACCTTGTGAGCCGAAGTCTTCGGACACATCCCGGTACTAAAAGCCATACGCCATTTCATTTTATACGCCATTTCATTTCATTGTAGTTTATTTATTTATGTGTGCAAGAGCTTGCACCTGAGCCATATCCTGCAGAAATCGCCTTAAGTGGAATACATTTCTTCGTAGGGACGAAATTTCTTTCAAGTTACGCTGATTCTCTACTCGCTTACCTTCACTTCTTACAAAAACAAAAACCTTAGAGTCTTGCGTCTCTTGAAGCAGTGTTTTTTCAAACTGTGGTCCACGACTCATACAAGATTCGGGGGATTGTATCTGGCGGATCAGGGTGGATATTTAGAATGACTAACACATGTATTATTATTATTATTATTATTATTATTATTATTATTATTATTATTATTATTATTTTATTGTTATTAGAGGGCCCGTGCTGCTCCGCAGCATTCGGTATAAATATATCAGACTAGCATGTGCCCGCGGCTTTGCCCGCGTTTAGTAATTCAACCGTTAGATGTTTCTAAACTATTTATTTAAAAGCAAATTAAAGCATTATATTTATTAACCCACATCTTTTTGACGTATATTGCATGAAATACATTATTTTATTTTTATTATATTGTTACTTTCAATGATTAAGATACCGGCTTGATGGATGGTACAGATAATATTAAAACTATGTAAAAGACCATGTTGTATAATACAAAATATATTGTTTCCTTAGAGCTTCGGAATAAAATATAATAATGTCCTTCCATTTGGAGGTAAGATATATACTGTATTGTGTTTGCCTTTCGAACTCTTGAACAATCCACGTACAGTTGACAATGGCAAAAGCACCGTTTTCGAAGATGGAGTCCTACAACTTTAAGCGATTGTCCTATGCCAAAATTTCAGATCTCTGTGTGTCGTAGATTTAACTGGGCTTCGCATACATACATACATACAAACACTTCCGAATATTACGGGCTGATGGCTCCTCGTGTCGCGGGCCGAAAATGGCTTCCTACTCAATGGACTTACAGTCCGAGGAATACTACTTCGCCCGCGGCATGCTCAGTCATGATGGTGGTTTCAGTAATATTCGTCATCAGTTTCAGAGCCGTGTTCATTGCAGAGGGAAGGATTCATATTCCTGAGAAGGATAATCGATGCCACAATCGTCCACCCCAAGATCTTCGAGGGTACTCCAGGTGACTCCAAACTGTTCAGAATCTCTGTCGTGTAGTTGACAGCCTCAACTGTATGACATGTCGTGTCGATAGACTTTTCAATTTATAGGAAACCGGATAATTCTTGAGCTTCATGTCTTCGGAGTAAGAATTGCTTTCAGACACAGCCATGCGTCTTAGGTGAAAGCCTGTGCTCACCTATGACAAACATTTCAGATCTTTGTTTGCCGTGGATTTGACCGGGCATCGCACACATGAACACAGACAGACAGACAGACAGACAGACAGACAGACAGACAGACAGACAGACAGACAGACAGACAGACAGACAGACAGACAGACAGACAGACAGACAGACAGACAGACAGACAGACAGACAGACAGACAGACTGACAGACAGGCAGACAGACAGACAGACAGACAGACAGGCAGGCAGACAGACAGACATCATGGATTGAAGGAAAATGGCTTTTTATTCCACGGACTTACAATGGCATCCTGACTGATTTATGTATTATTCCTTGTTTATTATTATCGTTTATCTTGTGTCATATATGTTCCCTCTAAATGTATAAGTGTCCAACCCTTGTCCCGTTTCTCTACGGGGTTTGGGTATGAAGTGAGATGAATCTTCGTAGCGAATTTTTACGACCGGATGACTTTCATGACGTCAACCTAATCAGATGAGTTAATGAGATGAAATGAATGGCATTATATATGAGAGTAAGAATGAAGAGGATGAAACCCGGCGCCGGCACATAGCCCATTCCTCTCGAATAGCTCAAGACTTTACTTCCCGATCCGACGGACGAATCACCATCAACAGCGTCATATGCCCTCGCACCACGTAAGACCAAAACCGGTTTCCTACGCCCTGGACTTAAAATGGCTCCTTGAATATTGTGCTCTCTACCTATCTTATGTACGTTGCCTAGCGACAGCGACTCTATGCATTTTATCTTGGTGACAGCACGTTGGATTGTCATATCCCAATGGACGTTTTCCGATGGTTTTTCGTTCATAACTTACCAACGAAAGCGAAAATGAAAATTCCGACCTCGAGGAGCATTCGGACCCCTTTCATCTACCTATGTTCAAGATTTCAGATCTCTGCGTGCGGTAGATTTTGCTGGCCATCGCGCACAGACACACAGACAAACACTTCCTTTTATAATTATAGATAACGTGTTTTGATTTGAAATTGCTCCATGCGTGTCCGGGTACTATTTTGAACGTTTACCTTTATGATTTGTACTGCATGTTAATTATGTGAGGAGTGTTTTTTATATCTCATTATTTTGACTTTGACTGATAATTTAAGAATATTTTTTTTTACATCGCACCGAGTCTTATGGCGACGATGGAATAGGAAAGGGCTAGGAGTGGGAAGGAAGCGACCGTGGCCTCAAATAAGGTACAGCCCCAGCATTTTCATTCTGTGAAAATAAGGGAACAGTGGGAAACCACCATCTGAGCTGCCGACAGTGGGGTTCGAACCCACCGTCTCCCGAATACAAACTGGCATCTACGTGGCCCATACCGCGCAGCCACTCGCTCGGTTTTTACGAACTGTATTGTAGCTTTAGAATTATCGTTGTGTGTTCCATTTGAAGTTTTTCTTTCAGATTATATTGTTTCGCGTAGAACTTCGTATTTGTGGCAGCCGAAATTGTCTGGGAAGTAATTCATATCTCAAATTAAAAAAATAAGTTATACATGTACATATTTACACGTAGCGAAATAGATATTAAAGTATATGGTTCCAACTGTCACTGGAACTGTTACCAGTTAGCCTAGAGAACCCCATAACTGTAAAATCACTACTGAGATCTGTCATTTTGGACATTTTTTTTCTCACCTGCATGCTGTTGGAGGCTGAATTTGGACTTAAATGTCATCCAGAGTGTCACTATTCATCCCAGTGACCCCGAAAACAAGAGATTCTACACTAATATAAGTCGTTTTCGATTGTTTTTGCACCCACCCCTCTCCACCTGTAAGGATGCTAAGTGTGTCTTGCTCACACGGTATTTCTCTCCACCGCCATATGTGTACCAAGTTCAGTTGAAATAGCTGGTTTGCCTATAGTCGCCGTCATTTCTAATTGTTTATCTTCGCCTATCTCTTTACGTAACGATATTGGTCCGTAACTGTGTTCAACCCGCTAAGTACAGAATGTATTGCGAGTTAGTGTTGGCCTTCGCCTATAATTACTGAAGTGATCATTTCATGACTTGATTTTATAATTACTCCAGTCACCGGGTGAGTTGGCCGTGCGGTTAGGAGCGTGCAGCTGTGAGCTCGCATCCGGGAGATAGTGGGTTCGAAGCCCTGAAGATGGTTTTCACACCAGGCAAATGCTGGGGCTCTACCTTAATTAAGGCCACGGCCGCTTCCTTCCCATTCCTAGGCCTTTCCTGTCCCATCGTCGCCATAAGACCTATCTGTGTCAGTGCGACGTAAAGCTACTAGCATTACTCCAATCTGACTGAAATGAGAGACCTGTCAGTGTCTCATAACTCACCGGCTGGTAATTCCGGAGAGATTCAAACAAAAATGAAGCAAATCGGTCCACTAGAACGGACGTACAGATTGGCCGAATTTGTTTTTAGTAAACTCTTTTAATACGTATATAGATAAGGAGGATGGAATTCAGTAGATGTCTGATGAGCATTGAAGATTTCTTATTGTCTGCTGATACTACTTCACAGCACACTGAATTGTGATCGATCACCCATCACCCGAAAAATGAAATTTCATATAACTTTCATATCATTCACTTTCTTCGCACCTGGAGAGGAGCTGTTGCGGGCAGACACAGTATATTTCTATAAGAACGTATCCACTACCACATGCGTCCTTAACTAACTGCTGCATTATGATTATTTTGAATAGTTATAGGCTACAGCAATGCAAAAATACTACTTAGTATAATATTGAATAAATTGCATTAATTGTCACATTTTTTAAAATGTGTGCGCGAACTTGCAGAAAGCGAGGTCGCCTATAATTTTATTCTAGAAAAGTGGAGTCGCGTGTGCAGAAATCTTGGGAACCGCTGTCTTTAAATCATGATCCTGTTTGGTTCATGCATAACTTGAGTACGGACGAAAACTCGCCAATTGATCGAGTTTCGAACTTCGCCTTTTTTGGTGGAACAACTTCACTGATATCATTAGTTTTTGAATTTTTCGCATTAGCAGGTAGCAAATGGACATGTTCTAAATTAATTTGAGAATGAACAATTGTTTACTCATATTGATCAACATGTGATCAAAACAATCGAGATAACCATAGGCCTAATACGCATTTACACTGACTGACAGAGCAAATGCAACACCAAGAAGGAGTGGTTCGAAAGGGATGAAAGTTGGGGAAAAAACAGAGACGGCACGGACGAATAATTGATGTTTATTTCAAACCGATATGCAGGTTACACAATGCGCACGGCATCGACTCAGTAGGATGTAGGACCACCGCGAGCGGCGATGCACGCAGAAACACGTCGAGGTACAGAGTCAATAAGAGTGCGGATGTTGTCCTGTGGGATGGTTCTCCATTCTCTGTCAACCATTTGCCACAGTTGGTCGTCCGTACGAGGCTGGGGCAGAGTTTGCAAACGGCGTCCAATGAGATCCCACACGTGTTCGATTGGTGAGAGATCCGGAGAGTACGCTGGCCACGGAAGCATCTGTACACCTCGTAGAGCCTGTTGGGAGATGCGAGCAGTGTGTGGGCGGGCATTATCCTGCTGAAACAGAGCATTGGGCAGCCCCTGAAGGTACGGGAGTGCCATCGGCCGCAGCACATGCTGCACGTAGCGGTGGGCATTTAACGTGCCTTGAATACGCACTAGAGGTGACGTGGAATCATACGCAATAGCGCCCCAAACCATGATGCCGCGTTGTCTAGCGGTAGGGCGCTCCACAGTTACTGCCGGATTTGACCTTTCTCCACGCCGACGCCACACTCGTCTGCGGTGACTATCACTGACAGAACAGAAGCGTGACTCATCGGAGAACACGACGTTCCGCCATTCCCTCATCCAAGTCGCTCTAGCCCGGCACCATGCCAGGCGTGCACGTCTATGCTGTGGAGTCAATGGTAGTCTTCTGAGCGGACGCCGGGAGTGCAGGCCTCCTTCAACCAATCGACGGGAAATTGTTCTGGTCGATATTGGAACAGCCAGGGTGTCTTGCACATGCTGAAGAATGGCGGTTGACGTGGCGTGCGGGGCTGCCACCGCTTGGCGGCGATTGCGCTGATCCTCGCGTGCTGACGTCACTCGGGCTGCTCCTGGACCCCTCGCACGTGCCACGTGTCCCTGCGCCAACCATCTTCGCCACAGGCGCTGCACCGTGGACACATCCCTATGGGTATCGGCTGCGATTTGACGAAGCGACCAACCTGCCCTTCTCAGCCCGATCACCATACCCCTCGTAAAGTCGTCTGTCTGCTGGAAATGCCTCCGTTGACGGCGGCCTGGCATTCTTAGCTATACACGTGTCCTGTGGCACACGACAACACGTTCTACAATGACTGTCGGCTGAGAAATCACGGTACGAAGTGGGCCATTCGCCAACGCCGTGTCCCATTTATCGTTCGCTACGTGCGCAGCACAGCGGCGCATTTCACATCATGAGCATACCTCAGTGACGTCAGTCTACCCTGCAATTGGCATAAAGTACTGACCACTCCTTCTTGGTGTTGCATTTGCTCTGTCAGTCAGTGTATAAGCTATACTGCATATTCCTAAATATGGTCAAAATCATTTAATTTGAACTTCATTTTGGTGAGTGGCAAACATAGAATTAGGGTAAAACATACATTTTCTTTACACTGGAATTTTGGTCATTGGCAATGCCTTATTGTGCCTTGTTCGACGTGTCTGTACGTGATGTTGGAGTACCATCTGGCTGTATTCAAATTGAATTGGATTTGGTTGCCCTTTGCGCTTTTACTAATTGTGGACGCTTGTTTCGTAGTTCTCTCCCCCAGAATATAGAAGGCATCGGGGTGGAAAACAGTGGGTGAAAAATCCGTCCCATTACCATACCCGGTGCAGTCGACGTTGCGTGACGGATTGTTAACTACCTGCGCTCTCCATAATGAACTCCCGTGTTATCCATATCTCAGTGTGTTAATGTATTTAGCTGAGGGAGTTGATGCATTATTGGATAGTTTTAGAAATAGTTTACGAATGTTGTATAACAGTGATTTATTAGCCCTTAATGCATCTTACAAGTCTGACCCTGAGTTGTAGGTTTTTGTAATGCTAACTGTAACTATACATTAATACAAAGCCAATTAATTATCCTAAGCCTCGTCGTTGCGATACATTTGCAATGATTACCTGCATGAATTCGGGGCCACTTACAGTTGGGCCCACGAGAATTGAGGTCTGACATTTGAGCGGCGAAAGCAGTAACTACGAAGTACCTTGCATTGTCATAGTTACCTCAATCAACGGCATATCACCCTTTTATACAGGCTGAATATTTAATCAACCATGTTGGCCTAATTTAATTCAATAAAGTTTGACCCGTTCCTATGCTCGTGCTAATAATTCCCGCCATTTAAGACAGAACACGTCATTGCCGATAAATATGAGATTTCATATTCACTAAACTGAAAATAACCTCAACAAATGCCGTGTTAAACAGAGAATAGAACTGTATAACTTGCCACTGATTAACTTACAAAAGAAATAAACTAACAACGAAAATAATATTCAGGAAATGAACAATTGATTACATAAAACAGCAGCAACTAACACAGTACTATTCCCAATAATATCACAAAAGCGAATGAGAGCAAGCCAACCCACGTGGCGATAGCATCCTTATATGTGGCATCTCTGTTTTCGTTGCCGTAGCAACAGACCATTTTCGAGAAGCGTTAGTCAACTTTTTCTCGCCGGTGGCTCTAAACGTCAGACTTCAACTCTCGTGGGCCCAACTATAGGCAAGGTGGTGAAAGTGTGGTCGGTTCACCCGGAAGCATGTGGGTTCGATTCCCGATTAGGAAGACGAAAAATTTATAAACAAGATATCCACTTCCGGAACGTTACGTGGCCATGAGCTTCACTTAGCCTACACCAAAAATGAATAGGCTTTATCAGGCTAATTCCTGGGGCAAAGGTGGCTGGGCATAGAGTTAATCACTGTATACCACTTAGTGCCGCGGTTACGAATATTGGAATCCTTTACCTTCTACTCTTCCAAGGGTCTTCATGGCCTATACAGAGAAGGCTTTGCTTGCTTTGATACCTTAGTGATATAATGATTACTATGTTGGACGCGGGTTCGTATCTCTCGGTTCTGCCAAAAAAATTGAGTACGTCTTCATTTGGTCGGACTCGGGATTGCCAAGACAGTATTAAACCTATTAGATTCTGTGTGACAATTAAAAACTGATACAATTGACCGTAGAATATAAGATAGAAGGGAAACGTGGACATGGGTGGAGAAGATTATCCTGGTCGCAGAACTGCCCACAGTGGTTCGACATTCACGGTACGGTAACTCTGAGATAGGAAACACAAATTAGGAAAAATTACTCCATGATGTTCGCTAGCCTACTGTGTGGAGACGGCACCAGAAGAAAGATATTACTTGTTTCTTTTTACACATGGAGCCTGTCATGATACCACGTTTCACGGAAGAAGGGAACGGAAGTGGCTTCCTGCTGCACGCATATTTCGGCTCATTGCGTCCGCACATACTTCCACAAACATCAAAATAATTTTAAAATTCGGCTGATTTTCACTGTTAGCCAAGTTTACCAGCCTCTAGATTGATTCAGCAACAAGACAAAGGCTTGTATTGTGTTGAAAGGTACAATGCTGTTATTTTCCATTCTATGGTACCCTAGAATTTCCATCCAGTTGGAAAAAGTTACCTTGTCCTCACGTTATGTCTGAAATATTACTTTACAGCACTAATACGACAAGCTTATGTCATAACAATTGAAAGGACTAATACATTTCTTAAACACAACTTTTTGAACGTGTTACAACACCAGAACATAAGATTATTTCTTCGGTTATCGAGTAACGTGATTTGTAAGTCGAAAGAAAATCCGGAGTACTATGATGGATACGGATAAAGTCTGTTTCGTTTCCTACTTACCGAAACACTGAGAACATGTCAGACATTTCAGTAGTAAATTCGCAATTCATTTTAGAATAATAAATTTCACTTTCCTTACCTGCCAGAAACGTCAGTGGCTAAGTACATGATAAAATAGTTTAATCGTCTTGTTAAAAGTGGTCAGATTTTTTGTAAAAAAGTGTGCTACATACGATAGGAATAACTTGGGGACAAACTAAATTCCCCTGCAGGATACTCAGTGCGGGCATGTCTTCTCGGCGTGCGGTAAATCGTCTGGGAGCTCGCATAGTTTTGTCTTTTACCTCAGCATTTTCTAATAAGCAGCCTCCTGTTGCGCTGCCATATGTGGTGAGGAACCGCTGAGTTCCAATGATTGTTCGCTTGCGCTTCATCCTGCCAGGGAGTTAAAAGGGCATGTTACTTTCATCCCCTAGCTTCGTTCTCCTAAAGCAAATCCTCAACAATAGAAACTCCTTAGTTGCTTATAACTGAGTACGCAATGACCACAAAATATCAGCTGAGTTTGTCATTGTTTGTACGGACTTACGCACTACACCTCTCATTCACCCTTTTTTTAAATCAAATTTTCCTTGGGCAAGCGTTGATCTTTCCGAGCCCAACGGTATTTGATTTGCATTGCTACGTATTTTATTTCCACGCCTTCCATGACCCTTCTCTTTCTGTACCCAATAGTGTCATACTTCGTGGGGTCGGATCTCATCATTCTTCAGTTGTAGTTGCGGGGAGCTGATAATCTCGTTCTTTTGCCCCTTAAAACAATCACCACCGTCATTATCATCCATGAGTAATGATACCCAGATTTACGTTAAACAGTATTTTACAACTATATTGTTCCGCTCTTTTATTTTTGCTTCATCTGCTGTCGCGCTTACGAGACGTCGGAGAGTCAGAACGGGTTCTTATTTTGACGCGCCAGTAAATTATTGACACTAGTCTCTCACAAACTTTCTTTTATCATGGCTCAGACAGTTGACCGCTGGCCTTGTGGCAATAACATTCGATCCCGGCTCAGTCTGGTGGTATTTGAGAATGCTTAAATACGACAACTTCATGTCGGTGGATTTACTGACACGTAAAATAAATCCTGCGAGACAAAATTCCGACATTTCGGTGTCTCCAAAAACCGAAAAAGTAGTTTTTAGGGCTTAAAATATTATTATTATTATTATTATTATTATTATTATTATTATTATTATTATTATTATTATTATTATTATTATTATTTATCTTATCATGTAGTTTCAAGCTTGCATTCGTCACATAGTGGATTCGAATCGCACTGCCGGCAGCCCTGAAAATAGTTTTCCGTGGTTTCCCATTTTCACACAAGGTAAATGATTGTGCCGTACCTTAATGAAGACCATGGTCGTTTATTTCCCACTCCTATCCCATTGTCGCCATAACACTTACCTCTGCGAGGGCGACGTAAAGCAAATTGTAAAAATAAATAAATAATTAATCTCTCTTAAAAGTTGAACGACTCTGGCAGAATTTGGCTACCAAATTTTCGGCATAGGAGGGAAACATCAAAGCAACTACGCTAAGCGACTGATCATCTTATGATTTCTTCTTTCCTATTCTTTTCGGCACTTTATGTGATTTGAGATCAACTTTAGGCTACATCTGAACGCCTTTACTGACGCCAACTCTATGTGGAGGGACATATTCACTATTGCGGGTAATGAAGGGGTATGTGATAAGAAGGACATAAATACCCAATCCTCTACCCCTAGGAATTAAACAGACGTGGCTAAAATTCCCAGCTCGACTGGGAATCGAACCTGGGACCCTCTAAACCGAAGGTCTCTACGCTGACCATTCAGCCAAGAAGGCGAACAACTGACCTATGAATCAAATCGTAATATTGAATTTGGAATCATTACAATGAATGAAAGTGCGCTGTTTCCTATAAGCGTGTGCTGCAAATTGAAAATATCTGAGACTTGCTCTTGCATATCGCGTAACAGTCATGGAATCACATCAGCGATTTTTTTTGTTAAATCTTGCCATCTCATATCGTTGTCAGACATTCGGTTGCTTGGCAGTTTAATTCCTCGGTGCAGGGAAGCTTTTCAGATCTCAGCACAATTAATTGAGGGATTTAGTGGAAGGAGGTCCCTTTTCTTTAGGAATTCGACTTAAAATACTGGCATCATTCTCTTGTTCGTCGTTGCAAAAGTTTAGCTCTGAAAGCTTAATCCTGGAGTTAACTGCATGCTCCCTGAAGTGGCTCCAGTTAGAGGGTCATAGAAACTACGAAGATTTAGTTGCAAATTAGTTCGCAATGCCTTACTGCGTTTGCAGTAAGGTAACATAGCTTCAATTTGTAACTACTGCATGTTCAGTATTGCATACAAAAACAAACCTGGACCGCATATACATAGACCATTAATGCGGTCGGCCGCCAAGTAGACTGTTGGACAACCAGATGGAATGCTGATACTAGAGTCCTCAGCTGTATCGTTTGCCTTCTGAGATGGTGCGCGCTGCCCCTCGTATCAACAGCCCCTCAGTTGTAATCACTAGGCTGAATGAGCTCCGTTCTAGCCCTGAGTCAAGAATTAGAACTCCAGGACTGCCCGCGAATTGAATCTATGGCCGCTGGAAAAGGGGCAGGTACACTACCCTTACATCACAGGGCTAGTTAATGAATACATGCTATAGCTCGTAAGTATTATAACTGTACAGATACTTTTTAGCTGGTACGAAGGTAAATATATCCATAATGTCTCATATAGAATATTAAGAAGCTAGGCCTACCCTCCTCCCGACCATTTCCTCAATTAGTCAGATTACCTTAGACTCTCAAGGTTATACTGAAATACACACAGAGGTGACAAAAAATGTTGGTTCATTTTTAGATTTGAAACATCTGCAGTCACGAATCCCGTAACCTAAAAAAATATAAAATATGCCAGCAAATATGCTCCAGAAACTACCTAAATATAACCTAAAAAAGGTAAAATATGACATGCATTTTAGGGATGAGTGGCTAGTATTAGATTATTACTAACATTAAACGTGCCAAAAAAGTGATTAGCGATAATACAGTAGGCACATTTAATGATGCGATCCGACGAAGCTACAGCAGATACGTTAAAACTAAATATTCATTCAATATATTAGTCCTGCGGTGCAGTTCACACTCTGTTTCCCTTTAAAAGATCCAAAATCGAAGTATTAGCATGCTTATGATGTCTGTCGGCGTACTTTCGTATCTGAATGCTTTTTCGATCATATTTGCGTGCATATTTCAAGGTCATTACAATCCGCCCTTAGCCATTAATTACCTTGTTCGATGTAAAAAAAGGAAGTATTGGTTTAATATTAAAAAAGTACAGACAGAAGGACAATTATATATATACAGTAGATAGCCTATATAACGTTGTTATAAAATAATATTTTTTTCTATATACTGTATAAGGCCAACCGCGCAATCTAGGAGTAGCAAGCCGGCCTGTTATCCAGAGGCCCGGGATTTTTTTCCAGATTAGGTCGAGGATTTTTACCCGATCTGGTGGTTGGTTCGAGGTTCGCTCAGCCTACGTGGGAATTGAGTAGATATCTGGAAGTGAGACGGTGAGGCCCATCAGGGCTGTTGCGCCTTGGAATCTGTTTTCTTTTCTATGCACAAATGATGTTAATACCATTTGTTTAAGACGTCGGATACTGAGCGAAGCCCTACTTTCCTGCAAGAAACTCATAGTGACTATATAAAGAGCAGGGATAGGAAATTCATTTTCAACAACTTAAGATAAACAATAATTTCATCATCGCGAGGCTTGTCACACCCCACTGGACAATGAAATGTGCATAATTATGAAGCAATACCGTTAACGGTTTGCCTCATCAAGGCGGCAAAGATGTGCTTGGTTCTTCCGGAATGACATGGCTCATTTCTGTGCCAGAAAGTTGATCTATTCAAAACGGAGGCTACCACTTCTTGAAAGGTAAATGGTCCTGGAGTTCGCTCAACCTACAACAACAACAACAACAACAACAACAACAACAACAACAACAACAACAACAAGAGTTACTTCTTAATAGAATATAATTTATTCAGTTGTTAAATAGGCTTTGTTACATGCGATAAATATTGTCGAAGGAATTACAACCATAAATGTACTAACCATTTTATCCGACACAGTGCTAAGGTTAAGTGAATACATTCCCCACACCCTCCTACAGACAGAAGCGTTCATGACTCTTAACTGTGTCTTCGACGAATCTGAAAGTCTTGCGATTGAAAAGACGTTATACATACCTTACAAAGATCCATTATAATCCAAAGGAAAGCAGCACGATTTTTTCTGGGTGATTTCCAACAAAGCAGAGTGTTACGAAAAGGTTGCAAACTCTGGGCTGGGAAGACTTGAGTAAGATGACAAGATGCTCGACTAAGTGGTATGTTCCGATCCGTCAGTCGAGAGATGGCGTGGAATAATTTTAGTAGACGAATAAGCTGGAGCGGAGCTTTTAAAATAGGAAAGATCATAATATGAAAATAAAGTTGGAATTGAAGACAACAGATTGTGGTACATTATCATTTATAGGACAAAGAGTAAGGGATTGGAATCTGTACTAATATAAAGAAGAATTTGTATATTTGTTAGTAAGGGATAGAATCAAAAACTACTGAACCGATTTTAAAAATTACTTCACCTGTAGAAAGCTACATTGCCATTGAGTAACATGGGCTGTATTTTATTTTCAAAACAATTCCAGGTGGGGGAGGGGGCACGGGGGAGATATAAAAATAATGGGCTAATATAGGCAAAATATCGAATTTGTCGTACAAGGACGAGACAAAGCTCAATTTAATCCCTGTGACGCAAAGAACAAAACTCGGTACGCCCTACGGGCCAGAAAACCATGTTTTAAGGCCCTAAAACCCACCGTTACGGAGATATTGGCACCACACTACCCCTGCTCTAGGAATCGGATAAAGTAACCATGCCGTGACCATGACATCATCACCTCCAAAATTCAACAGCAGCGAACTTATCTACAGTCTATCACAAAAACCTAACATGTTACAGACATGAAAATTGGTATTTGGAATCCCCTTTAAAAATAAAAGAGCACAAATGTTCGTTTTCAGAAAATCCACTAAAGGGCGGTGGGTGAAAAGAAGTGAGGAAGGAGTTGAATTATTTATATGAGGATACGTATATCTCAGAAAATGAAGATGTTACAGACCTTAAAATTGGTACTTGGAATCTCCTTTAAAAATGAACACACTTTTTTTGAAAATCCACTTAAGGGGTGAAAAGAAAAAAAAGCGGATGAATTTTTAAAATGAGTATTTTCTTCTTTCGCTTTACCCACACCCCTGTGGGATTGCGGGTGCGAACTGTGTCGCACATGTGGATTTGACCATGTTTTACGGCTGGATGCCCTTCCTGACGGCAACCATATATGTAGGGATGTAATTACTGTTGCGTGTTCCTGTTGTGGTTGGTAATGTGGTGTGTTGAGTGAATATGAAGAGGAGAATGTTGGGACAAACACAAACATCCTGTCCCCGAGCCAGAAAAATTGATCACACGCGATTAAAACTCCCAATCTAGCCCGGAATCGAAGCCGGAACCCTGTGAACCGAAGACCTCAATGCTGATCACTCAGCCAAGGAGGGGTACAGTTTTTATAATGAGTATATCTACATTATATCTCATAAACGTAACATGTTACAGACGGGAAAATTGGTATTTGTAGTCTCCTTTGAAAATAAAGGAACACATACATTTTGTTTTCGGAAAATCAACTTAAGCTGGAGATCGAAAATAAGTGAAGGAGGAGTTGAATTCTCTTTATGAGGATACTTATATCTCAAAAACTAAGATGTTACAGATGTGAAATTTGTTATTTGGAATCTCCATTAGAAATAAAGAAAACTTTTTCCCGACGTAAAAGAGGACTGTTTCTCACACATAGAGTTCCATGTCCCGTGTTCCAGATTTAGGTCTGCCAGTAGCCTCGTCATCTTGATCCCAAAAGGCAATGCCACAAACGTGGTTTACAAAGAGGTTCTGGGGTAAATGAAATGCAATTTTTCGGTGAGTTTTTATACTTTAGGGATTTACAGATAATGTCTTAGTGTACTGAGGAACAAGTAATTTTTATCAAATTACGAAATCCTCGCGAGCGGAGCCGTGGGTAACAGCTAGTGCTGTATAAACAGATAAAGAGTACTCGATAAAGTAAGTTGGCTATGTAGTATGCGTGCCATTTACACTGGCTGGTTCATTCCGGATTCAGTTTTGCTGTCACCTTTTAGCGACAGAGATTAAATTGAAATGATTTGGTAGTATCTGATGAAGTAACCTTATAAGATTGGTTTATCAAAAAAACATGAATTTTCTTTCCATTTCGAAGCTATATGTTTTGTGAAATAAACTACGTATATTGAAACACTTAGAACACTTATGATGGCAATAATGAAATGAAATGAGTATTGTTTTGTATTCTTTCGGAAAGGATAACTTATATTTATAGGTTCAAAATTGAGTTTAACTTATAATTTGGAAGAAGTTATTCTGTTTTCTTACGTGCCGCTAAAGGCACAGACAAATTGCCTTTGACTGTTGGGATATTGTTTCCCGTGTACTTACGATGTGCTATTTATTCTCCGTGCATGGCATTCTCAGATAATGGTGAACTGTTATTTAAACACATAACTTTCCGTTATTATCGCTAGAGAGGTCCATGCAGATATTTATGTTAGAGGTATAGCCCCTCTTAACAAGAGGGCCGTAAATAAAAAGTTTTAATCAATTCATGTAATAGTTTTAGTTGTAGCAGTTTGTTACCAACATTCAATTAAGAAGCTCAAGCAAGCGGAAGAGAAGCGTCTCTTGAGACCACAGGCCTATTATAGCTTGTTGTTGGTCTATCATGCCCTAGTGAGTGAGTCTGCTAAAACTTGGAAGCTGCTGGCTGACAATATTAAAGATTGCAGCCCACAAAATGGCTTTCTATACGGACATAGCGTAAACTCTGTTAAGCGATGTATTTCTCAGAATATCGTCCTCTCTGTGCTTTTTGTAACAGAGTAAGCGGTGCCAACGTAAGATTGGGTCGATGGAATTTTAAAATCCTCGTCGCACTACTCTGCCATTCCCATTTTATATTTTACGTGTACTCCAACGCACATGTCCGATTTCTTAGCTGAATGATTTAGCATAGCGACCTACGGATTGTCTCGGATTCGATTCCCGTCGGGCCGGAGATTTAAGCGCATCTGATTAATTCTTCTGTCGCGGGGACTTTGTGTTTGCATTCGTCTTGATACACAGCAGTTCATATGCATACAATATATCACACTACCAACCATTGCAGAGACACGCTGTAGTGAATGCATCCCTCCATACTCTACAGCTACTCTATACAGTAGAACATCTTCAAGAAAACCTTGCCTGTGATTCTTGTCTTTACTCATATCTTTTCGTTGTTGTTCTTGTTGTTGTTGTTACTAAATTAAATTTCGTAGTAAGTTCCTTCAGTCTCTTCTTTCTTCGACAACCAATCCTGTGTTTTATTCTAACGTACACCTTCTCCTTCACTGTTATAATATAGTGAGTCATATTCCTTACCACCTTCAAAGGTACATATCTTTTCACACTCATCTCAACAATTTCTTTAAACCCATTCTATACGCTGTTTACACTTTTATTTACCATTTTCCACTGAGCTTATATTTACTTTTCGAAAACTTCCCCGTGTCTCTCTTATTAACCTAACATATTGCCTAATAGTCATACTCTTACAACCTTCCTTTCTATCGCATATATTTTTAACTACAATGAGAACAGCTTTTTGATTATTTATACCACCTGTCACTTCAGCTTCTTCATAAATCATCTGGTTTTATCAGCACCACGTCTAGAATATTTTTCCCTCTAGTTGGTTCCATCACTTTCTTATTCAGCTGTCGTTCCCATATTAACTTATTTACCATTTATTGGTCATGCTTTCTGCCATTCGCATTTTCTTCCCATTTAACATTATTTTGTATATAATTCCACATCAGCATCCGAACCACCCTTTCTAGGTTTGTACTCCCCAAAAAACGTCAAGTTGCCTAGTACTGTTAGAGATGAGCCTTACACCTAGAATTTCATGTTTCTCATCCCTATGTTTTTCGTGTCTTATAAATTCTTCTTTCACCGGTATGAATACTCTCCCTCTCCTACCGTTCCCATACTGTTTCTGCGATAAGTACTTGTTGCGTAAGAAAATTTCGTATCCACAATATCACTTTTCAGCCATGATTCAACACATATTACAATATCTGGTAAATGTATGTTGAGTATGCCTACCCCTTAGTCCCGTTTGTTGAATGGTCGGGGATGAGGTGAGATGAATTTATATGGCATGTTTTTACAGCCGGATGCCCTTTCTGACGTCATTCTCAGTCGAGGAGCTAATGAAGGCGAAGTGAATGATGGTGAATGAAATTGGGTTAGAGGATAGAAGGAATCGGCATTTTCCTGGAAGTGAAAATGAGAAACCACAGGAAACCATTCTCAGGACAGCCGACTGGGACTCGAACCCTCGAGTCTCCCGAATGGCTCCATAGCCTTAAAACGTTAATATATTAATTCTATTCATTTGTTGACAATACTTTCGCAGTTTGAAACTAACAACTTTGTTATCTTCACTTGACTTTCAGCTCCTTATTCTCTCATCACCACTTCCTAGTCCGGCCCGTTATCCTGAATGTACCTCCCTATAACAAAACCACTATATTTTACGTACCACTGCGGCTGACCTTAATGCCCTGTGAGCGTAAATCCCTATCTCCCACACACGCATTAGGATCTACAAATCTCACTCCCAGGTTCCAACGTACACACTCCATAGTCTCATTATGATTTACCCTCCAGTCAGTATCCCTCCTACACAGTATCCCACTGTTAACAATCTCCGCTCTTTTAAACTTCTCCGTCCATATCATAACGATATTTCATACATCCTCTTTCACATTTCATTCCCTGAGCGGGTAACCGCCTAGCAGCGTATTAGTTTGGATTCCAGCTTCCCTAGGTTCCTGGTTGGTACCAGAACCGACAATACTTTAAATCGATCCTTTTCAGTTGACACATCGACGGTGTATACGGCGATGGTTTGATTCTTAAGACGAGCACTGCGCTCCAAACAGATCGGTGCGACCACTTTGGTGAAATGCCCGTCAGAGTGCAAGAGCACAAAAACTTGAATCTGGTTCGTTGAGTTATCTTCAACCGTGATCTTGTTCTGAACACTGGCGATGAATTGATGGAAGACATGAAGCACCGTGGCGTGATACGCGTCCGGTGCATTACGCGCAAAGTCAACGGTGAAGACTTTGCCATAGGTGCGTTCATAGTCTCCTTCAAATTGTCAGTGTCGCTAGAGAAAGTCAAGATTACAACTGCGATGTGAGGCCGTATATTCCGTCTTCGTTATGGTGCTAGCAATGCCAACGATTCGGACACATGTTATCTCGTTGATCGAATCCGTCTATATTTCGTACATGTAGAAGAGGAGCTCATAGCGGAGAAGAGTGCGCTAACCGCCCTGGTCTTCATTCTCCTCGAGATCGAAACTGTCCTGTATATCTGAGAAGAAGATCCAGGAGATTGAGACCCTGGATGGTTTTTCTTACCAGCTCCTGTGAGCAACGCCGCAAAGAGAAAAAGCTCGAAGGCGGGATCATCCCAGCCTTCGAACACAAACAAGTTTGTGGCGGCTAAGAACCTACGTCGGCACAACAGGGGATCCCTCAAGAAGTCGGCGAAAGCCGCGTCCAAGCTGGTGGAGGCGGCATCGTCGACCAGGGCTGGGAATTTACCTGCCAGCTCCTGTAAACAAGAATCGAAGGCGGGAAAGAAGAACTCCCTCGCCAAGCGTTCTTCCACCTCTCCTACGAATAGAAACAGACGCCCTCCACCCGGAGGGTGTGGATCTGCGCCAGCGGATTTTCCTCTTGGAAAACCTGCGCGTTCCTCTCGTAAGAAGAAACCCCGCCCCCAGAATACGTCGAAGAAATTCGAGCACTTATCTCCATCTTCGAATGGGGGTGTAAGTGTAGATTAAGTAGCATCTCGTCGCTTATAACCTACAACTAAAAAAGTCCACACTATGGCACTGTCACAGTGGAATTGTAATGGTTATGACAGGAATCTTCCCAAGCTGTGCCAGCTAATTAGTCAGTTCGCGGCGAGTATGTATTCAAGAAACAAATCTCAGACAGGTCATCATAATCATGGTCTTGAGAAACTTTAGATTATTCTCGACAGAACAAGGTTATGCCCACCGGGCTTCCAGTGGAGTTGGTATTTTCTTTCGCTCTGATACCTGCAGCAAAGAAGTTCCACTATGAACCCCGCTGGAAGAAGTTGCGGTACGAGTCCCGCTGTCTGTCATAGCAACAGTGTGTAATGTTTATTTTCAACTAGATCAGCATCTTAACGTCAATGGCGTAATTGATCTTATATATCAGTTCCCAACTCCGTTCCTCGTATTGGGTCATTTTAATGCCGACAATTCTCTGTGGGGTTCTACAATGCCTTACCCCAGAGGGGGGGAGTTGGAGAGATTAGTATGAGAGCTGGATTTATGTATTTGGAATAGAGGGGAAGCAAGGCATTTCAGTGCGGCGTACTGCACTTATTCGCGCATAGACGTTAGTCTCTGCAGCCGAGCGCCCGTTCCGTTGTTTTATTGGAATACACATGATGACCTCTGTGACAGTGACCATTTCCCTATTATTTTTACTTTGTTGAAACAGAAATCGAGGAGGAACCTCGATGCATACTTAAACGTGCTGATTGGCTAGTCTCTGCGGCCGAGCGCTCGTTCCCTTCTTTAATTGGAATACGCATGAGACCTCTGTGACAGTGACCATTTCCCTGTTATTCTTACTTTGTTGAAACATAAATCCATCGAGGTTTCTCCCCGAAGGATACTTAAACGTGCGGTTTGGCCTAAGTTTACTTCATTAGCTGTCTTTAATGATGCGAACAGCCGGAGCGTAAACGACGATATAACTTATATCGCACAAGTTATTCTTGCTGCTAGTGAGGAGTCCATTCCATTCTTTTCAGGGGCTCCACGACGAAAACTCGTTCCTTAGTGGAACGAAGAAATTGCAGTAGCTATAAAAGAACGACGTCGCGCTCATAAACGTTATCGTAGGCAGCCTACTCTGGCCAGCTTGGTAACATATAAAAATCTCTGCGCTAAGGCGCGAGGTCTTATTCGACAGAGTACAAGAACTTCCTGGGAAAGGTATGGCATCACATACACAGTCATCACAAGTGTGGACTAAACTTCGACGTATTTCCGGAGTACAACGACCATCCTCAGTACCGGGAATGTTCATAGCAGGCCGCATCGTTACTGATGCACTCTCGGTTGCTAACCATCTTAGAAGCCATTTCGCAGATGTGTCCGGTTGCGGGAATTATCATCGTGATTCCTTACCTCTGAAGCAGGAGGCAGAATGTCATCATCTGAATTTTGTCACTCAAGCTTCAGAGGACTATAACGTGCCCTTTAGGGAGGGGGAACTCCGCAGCACCTTAGCGCTTTGCAGGGACACGGCTCCCGGGCCAGACCATTGTCCATAACCAGATGTTGAAACACCTCAGTGATGATAGTCCCTTCTATTTCCTTGGGGTGTTCAACTGAATCTGGATAGAGGTTGAGATTTCGTCACAGTGGTGAGAGGGAATAGTAATTTCTATCCTCAAACCTGAAAAGAACCCTAAGTATGCAGAAAGTTATAGACCTATTTGCCTAAGTAATTGTCTGTGTAATTTGTTTGGGAGGATGGTTAATCGCCGACTTGTGTGGTGCCTGGAAGAAAGGGGACTTTTGTCCGAGTGCCACTGTGGTTTTCGAACCGCTCGCTCGACCACTGATCACTTGGTACGTCTGGAGAGTTCTTTCCAGGACGCTTTTCTCCAAAAATAGCATTTGGTTGTTTTTTCTTTGACTTAGAAAAGGCCTATGACACTACATGGTGATATGGCATCCTTTCAGTCCTGCATTAATGGAATTTCCGAGGTAACTTGTCGGTTTTTATTGCAAATGTTTTGTCCCTCCATCTATTCCGTGTCCAAGTAGGGAGGGTATATTCGCAATATCACGCTCAGGAAAATGGAATCCCACAGGGATCAGTTTTTAGTGTCACTCTGTTCGCGATGGTATTGTCGCTGCTGCTGGTTCAGCAGTAATACCTCGCTGTATGTAGACGATTTTTCTCTGCATTATAGCTCGCAAAATATGGCCGTCGCTGAGCAGCAAGCAATTAGGAGAGTGGAACAGGACCTTAGAACATGGCTTTCGGTTTTCAACCGCAAAGACCTCTGTTATACACTTCTACCGGAAGCGCATTCTTCACTCCCATCCCGAACTTTATTTAAGAGATGTCGTTCTTACTGCAGTTGACACTTACCGATTTCTTGGGCTCCTTTTCGATAGCAAATTATCGTGGGAGCCACACGTGCGGCAGTTAAAAGCAAAATGAGCTAAGAAGCTGAATATTTCGAATTTTCTAAGCGGCATTATTTGGGGGACAGACCGCACGCTACGCTTACGATGTTATAGGGCAGATATTTTATCCATGTTAGACTACGGCAGTGCAGCATATGGACCGGCAAGGCAAAGCGTCCTTGCGAAACTGAATAACATCCACCACAGCGGAGTTAGGTTGGCAACGGGAGCTTTTCGTACAAACTCCTTTGCTAGCCGCTCTCTAAATCTGGGGTGCTACCTTTACACCTGAGGCACCAGCAAATGCTTCTGTCTTATGCTGAAAATTTGCGACAGATGCCACTTTACCCAAGTTATCCCAGAGTATTCCACAATGGGAACCGTTGGCTCTACGCTGCTTATCCTCGAGCAATGCAGCCGGTTGGAATACGTTTGGATATCAGTCACAGATTGTTTGATGTACCTTCGGTTCCTTGTCTTGTCAGTTGGTCAAGTAGGGTACCTCCGTCGGTAATACGACGACCTGAAGTAATTCTAGATTTGCACACCGGCCCGAAAGAGAATACGGACTCTTCCATTTATTGGAGACTCTTCCTGTCCGTTGTAGGCCACTACCCGGATTCGGTCGTACTTTACACGGATGGTTCGAGGGCAGAAGCGGGAGTAGGCTGTGCATTCGTGTCGACAATAACAGGTTTCCTTTTCCTCAACCGGAAGTCGGTAGGGTGTACACAGGAGAGCTATGTGCTATATGTAAAGTTCTGCGGTACACGCTATGCGATGGGCGTCGTCACTTTCTGCTGTGTACCGACTGCTTGAGCTCGCTACAATCTATTGATACATGTTTCCCTCGGCACTCTCAGGTGCGGCGGATCCAGGACCTGCTGTCCGGGTGTTCGGATGCCGACACTAGAATCACGTTTATGTGACTCCCAAGCCAGATGGGTGTAGAGGGAAACGAGTTAGCTGATAAGTTTCCTGCCAGTGATATTCGCTCTCAGCAGAGGCATTTGGTTATGTTCCGTTGGGAGATGGAGTGGCAGGCCACCCTCTCCCAAATAAGCTGAGAGCGATATAAAGGAACTACGTAGGTATGGAAGACTTCCCTTCGGGCTTCTCGGAGGGAGGCAGTGGTATTATGTCGTCTTCAGATCGGTCATAGCATAGTAACGTATTCCTACTTACTGCAGGGTGAAGGCGCCCCCTGTGTGTACTTGCGGTGCTCGTCTTAACGTGGTACACATCACGGAATGCGTGGTCTTAGCCGATCTGCGCCGTAGTTTAAACTTCCCGAGTGCCATCTCCCTCGTCCTACGAGATGACGAGCGGTCAGCAGACCTCGTCATCCATTTTATGAGAGATAGTGGCCCTCTTTCATCTATATTTTCTCTAATTCTGTAAGAAAATAAGGCGTGAATTATATCCACTGATTATTTTAGTGGGGCCGATGACCTTCGATGTTAGGCCCCTTAAAACAACAAGCATCATCATCAGCACGATTATTTTAGTTTCATAATCATTTTTCATTTTAATTTGTTTTAAATTCTAGTAAGTGGACATATTTTAAAATTTAATTATCATGTCTTTCCATTCCATCTCGTACATTAGGGACCGATGACCTAGCTGTTAGGCCCCTTTAAACATCAAGCATCATCAGCATCATATACATCCTCTTCTTAGTACCAGTTCCCTCTCGCCCTACTTTTTTGATACGAACGCGGAAAATGACTACCTTTTCGTTGCCTTCCTTCCTACTTTCCTCATGAACTGCCTTAACCCAATTGCTGGATCATGCTCTACGCGAGTTCCCTTTTTTGGTCTGCTGCGACGGTTGTAGTGACTTCATTCTACCACTAGTAGTATTTAAAGGAGTGCGTCAATGACCTGTGATGTAAGCCAGGCTTCCCACTACCGGGACATTTGCGTGCTTGAGTGACTACGATTACGTCAACGAAGAACAAGAACAATTTGTTAATTTCTTGCATACTGTCAGACATAATGCTTGAAGAAGAATTTTCTCATCATATTCCTCCAGCTTTACAGTTCCACTGAGATTGAAATTTAAATGCTTTGCCCTTCTCCTCATACAACACTTGTACTACTGCTATGGTACTTTGCTCGTTCTCCGCACTAATGCCATATGTACCAGTAGATTTAATCTTGGCTTCTACGGACTTGCTCATCTTCGTATGTTGATAACTTTTTTTAAAGTCAGCTGCTTGGAAAATTGCATCGTTATTGCTGGTATGTCTGTGTTTGTAAGTCCAGTGCTTCTAGCGTGAATTTAATATATCCCTTTTGGATATTTTAAATGTATGTCACGTCGTAACACGTGCATGAAAAAGTCGTTAAATATTATTTCGACTTGTTACATATTACTCGTTGTACTAAGAAGTGGTTTTACTATTTCTGTTCCTCTCTCGGTCGTTCCCTCATTGCTGAGTTTCGTGATCTTCCTTCATTTTAAAAATGAGAGTTCTGTGTGTTGCTCTCCCTGGAGCTTTCCTGTATGCGGTCACATCTGTAGGACATGCATTACTTAAGACCATCTTAGTAACGCTCTTCTATGTGGTCTTCCACAAAGTATCTGGCTGAACACCACCTTCTTCAGAGATGTCCCTAATCTACGTGAATTGTGACCAGAGAACTGCAGTTTTCGTCGGAAACAGAAAGTGGGCAACTTCTTATCGATTTTCAGTTAGTTTAAAATTGAATTGTTGGTTTTAGCCCTCTTCTTCTCCAACACTACATTTCAAAAGCTTGTATTTTATTCATATCTGATAAGCTAACAGTGCACGTCTCCGCACCATGAGAATCCTTTCGGAAATTTCGTTTGCATTATAGATCCAGTCTAACTATATCTTGTTTGTTGCAGTATATGAAGAAACTCTATAATTGAAATTTCACTATGTTGATGTATATCATATTAGTAATTGCTTTTTTATGGGTATGTCTATTGATATGTTCAATTATTTAAGTATATTTCATCATATGTGCACAAAATAAGTCTTGCCTTTTCTCTTTTGTTTCAGGTAAATATAGGATGATCCTAACTGATCGCTGTTATGATGAAAATAAAATTCCTTCCCTCTAAGATGGATCCATAATGGTGAATATGTAATCTCCCTCTGTTTATTATTCTTATTATTATAATTAATATTATTATTATTATTATTATTATTATTATTATTATTATTATTATTATTATTATTATTATTATTATTATTATTATTATTATTATTATTATTATTATGCGGGTACAACAGCATCTCCTGCTACCAGACAAGTTTTACCCAGGAAATATTTCGGGCTGGATGACTGTCAAAACGCCAGCTCCGTGGAGTTGGGGCAGCGTCCATGCTTCCAAACCGGAGGCTGCATTTCCATTTCCAGCCAGTCCAAGAATTTCAACTCTGAACTCAGAGCTTTTCTTTACTAGTGGTTTTACGTCGCACCACCTACTCAGATAGGTCTTATGGCGACGATGGGATAGGAAAGGCCTAGGAGTGGGAAGAAAGCGGCCTTGGCCTTAATTAAGGTACAGCCCCAGCATTTGCCTGGTGTGAAAATGGGAAACCACGGAAAACTATCTTCAGGGCTGCCGACAGTGGGATTCGAACCCACTATCTCCCGGATGCAAGTCCACAGCCGCGCGCCTCTAACCGCACAGCCAACTTGCTCGGTAGAACTCAGAGCTCGAACGAAGTTCACTCAATCTCTTGAGACCAGCTGAGGGCCTGTTAATATGATAGGTAACGGATCCGGTCGTGAAAGCCAAGTAACATGACAGGATATCGTTACGCTGACCACGTATACATCCATACCTGTAGGCCAGCTGGTTAGGCAGCAGTCGTCTCGGCAGGCGAACGCCCTCAATGAACTGTGCCACGGCGATGATAAAATGGCATTTTCCTCTAATCGAGGTAACGATAAGTGCTAATGTAACTGAGACCATTCATATAGGAATGACTTTGATGTGAGTTTAAATGTTTCAAAGTAAACTGTATCAAAGAATATGGTATACAATGTTACGTCAACTTCCGTAGAAGTATAATGAAGGTATTGTACAGATGCAGTGCTTAGGGAGTCCCGTAGTAATATGTATCCGTGAATTAAAACTTCCTAAATTTAATTTGGATGAATATCAGTATAATTTGGAACGATAATAAGCTGAATGTTCTTTGGCCTGTATAGTTCTTAATCGTATGATTCTACATTTTACCGTCTTCTCAGATACTATTGGATTTAATGACAATGCAGTACTACAGTTTTACTATGATTAGAGATTATTTAATATGCCAACAAATTCTCTGACTCTGAGTAAGTAGGCTACGCGGTAAGACTGGGTGTGTACCAATTTGCATTCGGGAGGTTGTGGGCTCGATTTCCACCGTCAGTAACCCTGAAAGTGGTTGTCCATAGTTTCCCATATTCACACTCGGCAAATATCGGGACTCTATCATATGTCGCCTTAGACCACGGTTGCTACTTTCTCATAGTGCGGCGTTTAACAAGTGATAAAAAGGAAGGAAAATCCATTAACACGGATTTATTGGATGTACGCACTCTTAAATGCCAACTAACAATGCTACAGTATTCTGCAACCTTGAACACGTGAAAAGAACACCTAACTGCTCTGCCCAGTTTCCTTCGTTGAGAGTCATTGTTATTGGTTTTATATCCCACGAAGTACTTTTACGGTTCTTTTGAGACGTCAAGGGGGGTGACATTTTGTCCCGCTGGAGTTCTTTTACGTGCCAGTTGCAATTTTATGCCAATTGACACACACGCGCGCGCGTGGGTATGTTTTCGACAACGATGGCATGGTTGTTGTTGTTGTTGTTATTCGTTTAGTCGCTTTCGACTCTCCGTGGGCCCCATAGACCAAAGTGCGCCATTTCTTCCTGTCGTATACTATTTTCCGAAGTCTTTCTAAATTGAGAACCGTGGCTTCCTTGATGCCATCAATCCACCTCATCCGTTGTCGCCCTCTTCTGTTACCATCAGTCTTCCCCAGCATTAAGGTCTTTTCCAGTGAATCATGTTTTATAATATTACCGAAGTACTTTAGTTTTTGTCTGAGTATTTGACCTTCCAGTGAACAGCCTGGGTTGATTTCCTGTAATGTGGACTTATTAGATCTCTTCGCAGTCCACGGAATTCTAAGGAGTTTCCTCCAACACCATCGTTCAAATGCGTCTATTCTTCGGCGCTCAGCCTTTCTTACTGTCCAGGTTTCGCTTCCGTACATTGCTACTGGGAAGACCATAGCCTTCACTATACGAATCTTCGTTCTTAAAGTTACGTCTCTACTCTTGAAAATGTTATGAAAGTTGGCCATTGCCTTCCTCCCAAGGAGCAAGCGTCTCTTAGTTTCATGGCTGCAATCGCCGTCAGCAGTTATTTTGGAGCCCAAGTAGATGAAACTAGGAACAACCTCCATTGTTTCACCATTTATATGCCAGGAGGTGATAGGTTTAGTTGCCATGATCTTTGTTTTCTTGACATTCAACCTTAGTCCAGCTTTTGCACTTTCTTCTTTCACCTTCATTAGTAGATACTTCAGTTGTTCGTCAGTTTCTTCAACAGGGTGGTGTCATCAGCATATCTAAGGTTATTTATATGTATCCCACCAATTTTAGCTCCAGTTTCTGTTTCATCTAATTTGGCATTCCTCATCACATACTCTGCATATAAGTTGAATAAGTAAGGTGACAATATGCAGTCTTGACGTACACCTTTCTCAATCTTAACCCATTCACTTGTTCCATATAGGGTTCTCACCGTAGCTTCCTGATCAGAGTAGAGATTTCTCATAAGGCAAATAAGATGATCTGGTACTCCCATAGTCTTGAGTACTTGCCACAATTTATTGTGGTCGACACAGTCAAAGGCTTGAGCATAGTCAATAAAGAATAAGTATAGGTCTTTCTGGAATTCTCTTGCTTTCTCCATAATCCAGCGAATATTAGCAATTTGATCTCTGGTTCCTCTGTCTTTGCGGAAACCGGCTTGTTCTTCAGGTAGTTCTCTATCTACATACTGCCGAAGCCTATTTTGCAGGATCTTGAGCATAACCTTACTAGCATGCGATATAAGTGCGATTGTATGGTAGTTTGAACATTCTTTAGCGCTGCCTTCTTTGGAATTGGGATGAACACTGAGTTTTTCCAATATTTTGGCCACTGCTGGGTTTTCCATATTTGCTGACATATTGAATGTAGCACTTTCACAGCATCCTCTCCTAGGATTTTGAACAGTTCTGCTGGGATTCCATCTTAACCACTTGCCTTATTGTTTGCGATACTTTCTAGGGCCCACTTGACCTCACTTTCTAGGATATCTGGTTCTGGCTCTGACAACAGAGTAACTTCATCATCAGGAGTATTCCGATCTTTCCTATACAAATTGCCTACATATTACCTCTATCTTTCTTTAACCTCCTCTGCTTCAGTAAGATCTTTTCCATTTTTATCTTTTATCATTCCAATCTTCGCCTGGAATTTCCCTCTGATGTCTCCAATTCTTATGTAAAGATCTCTTGTCTTACCCAGTCTGTTATTTTCCTCAACTTCCTTGCACTGTTCATTCAAAAAGTCATTCTTATCTCTTCTAGCTAGTTTCTGAACCTCTGCATTTAATTTAGACATCTTCGATTTTTCCCCTTTGATTTTTGCATTCCTTCTTTCTTCTGCTATTTGTAGTGCTTCACCGGATAACCAGCCTTCTTCTTTTTATTTTCCTTGGGAATATGCTTTTCCGCGTACTTGTGACCTTAGCTCTTCTGGAACTCTATCTCTTAAATCTAATCCATTAAATCTGTTTCTAACCTCTACTGTATATTCAACAGATATGCTATTTAGGTCATATCTGCTCGATGGTTTGGCTTTGTCAATCCTTTTTAATTTAAGCCGGAATTTGGAAATTAAGAGCTCGTGATCTGATCCACAATCAGCCCCAGGCCTTGTTTTGGATGACTGTACAGCGCTCCTCCACCTCTGACTACAGAGTATGTAGTCGATCTGATTCCGACATTTACCATCTGGCGAGGTCCAGGTGTATAGGCGTCGTTTGGGCAATTGAAACAGTGTGTTGGTAATGACCAGTGAGTTGTCTTGACAGTATTCTAAGGAGTCTCTGTCCAGCTTCATTTGTTGTGCCAAGGCCAAATTTTCCCGTTACTCCATCTACAGTTTGATTTCCTACTTTGGCATTCCAGTCGCCAATAATGAAGACGACATCCTTCTTTGGTGTTAACTGTAGCAATTCTCGTGTCTTCATAGAACTGGTCAATATCTTCCTCTTCAGCTTCTGTGGTTGGTGCGTAAATTTGTATGACTGTGATGTTAAAAGGTTGGCCTTGAAAACGTACAGACATCATTCTATCAGTTTTAAAATTGCACCTCATTATAGTGTTACGCACCCTGTTGCTAACTTTGAGGGCGACTCCATTTTTCCTTTGGTTTTCATGTCCAGAATAGTAGACCATGTACTCATCTGTAGCAAATTCACCAATACCAATCCATCTCACTTCGCTTATTCCCAGTATATCGATACACAGTCTCTTCATTTCTCGTTTGACTATATCCAGCTTTCCTTGATACATGGATCTTACATTCCAAGTTCCTAAACAGTACTGTTCCTTGCAGCATCGCACATTTCTTGAGGCTTCTCTGTACGTAGTTCCCCCCGGAGATCCGACTGAGGAACTTGAAACTCCGGAATATTTTGAATTGAGCAAAGCCATGGGGTTTTCTTGGGAAAATTACAGTGGTGGTTTCCCGTTGCCTTCCACTGTCCTCCACTCCTGTTGGCTCACTGACCCAGTTTCCCGCTGGGGTTGTAAACCCAACCTTCCACTGGGTTGCTCAGCTTAACAGGGGCACCACGCGTAGGTAGGATTTGGAGAATTGAGGTGTGAGAGGCTAAGTGAACTCTCTTGGTGAGTTCATAAATTCGCATCACATCCCCGTTTCTAGCCAGAGTCTCAAGATGTTCGTAGAGACTCCCCCAGGTCGTTTCCTGGACCATGGCCTTAATCAAGCCCCAGCACTATCATGGGCTAAACACCACTCTTTCAGCCGTAATAGAAGCGTTGTCTTGGAAATAGAAAGTTAACGGCTAAGCGATTGCGCCATTAAGAACGGTTAAGAGTGGATTCTTTATTCTTCTAATATGTTTCATTTTACACACTCCTAAATCTGAGCTATACTTGACGTAGAGTCCAGTGAGTTGAAAGAGGTATTGCCTTCATATTTATTCGGTAAATTATTTATCCCATGGTCTATGTTATTTATTGCAGCTAGGCACATCAGCCCATTGAAAACAGTAAGAGCAGAGACGATGCATATGTCAGGCGGGTTGTGATACTGATAACCGTATAAAATGTCTGTCTACTAAATGAAAGCAGTAAAGGCTCATAGCTCATATACTCTTTACACAGTGCATCTGCATTTCATCAGTCACTACTTCCTGTCAGCCCTTCCTGAATGTAAAATATAAACTGAGAGTCGAGTCAGATTTTGTAGAATGTACTTATCACCAAAGACAGTGTCCTCTTTCAACCGAAGTGGAAACTTTCCTCTCAGAATTTACTTGATTTTAGGCCATATCCCTAGCATTTATGCAGGTTTTTCTGCAAAACCGCTGTGTGGGCTAGAAGTTACTTGCTACTCGCTATTATAATCCAGTATTTCTTCAATGTTCGGACTCTGCGTTTACACTTATTACACTTATAACTCCGTTAGACTTGCGGACTGGACAGAATTAGTATATGGTGGACCAAACATAGGCGGCAATAACTGTTGTTACACGGCGTAGGATAGACAGGAAGAGCAGTGTATGGATAGTAACAGCACAGTGGAAATGTCCATGTGTGAGAGCATTTCTAAACATTCTTGATAGACACCATTCTCCCATGGTCAACGTCAGAAACCCATATGTGCTGTGTGGTTGTGGTTCCCGTGTTCTTCGACGAGGTACACCTCCACCACCTCTAGATATGAACGGAAGGAAACAGGGGTGTAACGTTAGAGCCTGCAAGGTCTGCAATGCAGGTGGGTCCGGGGCCTTTAAGGGGTTCCGCAGTCACCTCGTAAAAAAATAAAAGTAAAATATATCTAGTCTACTGTCACACTGCAGGGAAATGACCAGGGCAATTGTGTAGAATCGGTCGAAATAGTTTGTTTTTCAGAATTTGTACGCAGAGGAAATGCCACTCGATTGCACCTAGCAGCACTTTATACGCTCTTCAGAAACGACCTGGACCAAAATATTTTAAAACCGGGCTAGTTAGCCGTGCGGTTAGGAGCACGCAGTTGTGAGCTCGCATCCGGGAGATAGTGGGTTCGAACCCCACTGTCGGCAGCCCTGAAGATGGTTTTCCGTGGTTTCCCATTTTCACCCAGGCAAATGCTGGGGCTGTACCTTAATTAAGGCTACGGCCGCTTCCTTCCCATTCCTAGGCCTTTCCTGTCCCGTCGTCGCTATAAGACCTTTCTGTGTCGGTGCGACATTAAGCAACTAGCCAAAAAAAAAGAAAATTATTTTAAAATAATTACAGAATGAAAATTGATACCAAAATATCATATTTTCGTTAGGAAATGATGCTTTCTAGCTGTGTATTGCACCCGAGATTGTATTTTGTACAAATTGTACATAACATTTAACGTTTGTCACACATTTATTTGACAACAATGTGTAATGACAAAAAGAAGTTTGTGTTGTAATAATCAATCAACATATTTTCGAACGAGCTCTCTCTGTGCGAAGTTTAATAATAGGCTTATCACTTGTATGGTTTGGTATATTTCAAACTTTACTTGAACAGTTTTTGATTTAATTTTGTTCGTATATTTTTCTGTGTTGTAATCGAATAAATTATTATAACGGAGACTTCGGTATCTGTTACAGAGTTTAGTTCTGTAGTTACTGAAAAATGAAACCAATTAAAGTTAAGCACGAAAATCTAAGTGGTGCATGGTTGGCAGTTCAGCAGTTTAGCCGTTAAACTGCGGAAACAGTCATCAAATAAAACCTATTAAACATTATTTAATAATAATCTTACAATAATGAATAATCGCTTTGTTCATATAACTTGACAGTATATTGAATTACTTCTTACTATGAAATGAAAATCCACAGCCTCTCTCCAGTCATTCGACTGAGTCAGGAATGGAATGAACGAAGCCCCCATCTAGCGGCGAGGAGGGGAATTGTGCCGGCTGCCGAAGCCTGTCGCACTCCTCTGAGGCAATGATTGATGAATGACAGATGAAGTGAAATTATATTGGAGAGTGTTGCTGGAATGAAAGATGACAGGGAAAACCGGAGTACCCGGAGAAAAACCTGTCCCACCTCCGCTTTGTCCAGCACAAATCTCAAATGGAGTGACCGGGATTTGAACCACGGCACCCAGCGGTGAGAGGCCGACGCGCTGCTGCCTGGGCCACGGAGGCTCCATTAGCTCCATTACATATTCCTACCGTAATTAAATTTATATGAAGTTATTCATAGTTTTTACATTTTATTTATTTTACATTTTTATTCTGTAATTTGGAACTCTCGGAGGTCCGTCTAAGTTTCCTTAAACCAGTTCGTATGTGTTTTATTATTACTATTATTATTATTATTATTATTATTATTATTATTATTATTATTATTATTATTATTATTATTATTATTATTATATTTGGCAGGCGGGCTCGTATCACATTCATAACGCCCTGGAAGTAAAACACAGTTTCCTTACGTAACAGCGGCAGTCTCTGGTGTCTGTATCGCGGGGCATGACTCTCGCGTGTTACGTGTATCAGTGCTGCTTCTTAAATTATGGCATTGGCCTCCCATAACATTCACATTCTGCTCGTGACGGGTCGATTGGATGCGTCCTTCCTAATATTGCAATTTTAATGCACAGTGCTATAAAGCATCCCATTGTTATACTCTATTAGTTAAGGTATAATATCCAAAAGGATTACGTTTGATACCTGCCCACTTTGTTTTATGCGCCTTATTTTCCATGTCAGTAGTTGCAGGTGGCGTAATTGAGTGACATTTAAAACACTGCTAAACAGAAAATAATTGGTGTTGGTTTCGTAAATAAACACTCGTACTTGAGCATAATTAAATGGCCACTTCCATTACAAATGAACATTTAATTTTGTAGTAATGGCATGATATGATGTTTTAACAGCAGTTATTCGCACATGATACAACAAACATTACAGTGGTGCTACCCATGTGCGAGCATTTTTAAATAGAATGTGAAACCAGTGTTCAGTTTAAACTCTAATGACTTATATCATTGTTCATTAATCTATCTCAAACCCCTTGTGTTTTGTATAACCAGCGCATGCTGTCTTCATTCCATATCATTTCTTTCAGCCAAGTCATGATAAAGTGTTATAAGTAATAGATCTACTGCGTAAATTAATTCACCGAGTTTTCTGGCTCCTGGTTTCACGTCTACAGTACCGTGTACTGTACGTTTAAAAGCTCAGAATGCTATCTTAGAAACGGACTGGTAATGGCACAATGGAAGGAGAGTATGGAATGCATCAGAATGTTTGTACAGTTTTCATTCCATATTCTTACTATTTTTTCCAGGACGCAGTTGAAGAGGAGTGGAAATAAACCATCACCTTGCCTTACACCTGTATTTATTCTGAATGGTTTTGATATTTTACTCATAAAGTTTACTTTTGACATGGTGTCCGTGAGGGTTTCATGGTTTAGGTTTGTCAGTTTGGTTTTAACTCCGAATTCTCAGATTATTGTATCTAGATTTAACCTATCAACAGAATGAAAAGCTTTTTCAAAATCAATATTGGCAATTAGACATGTTCCTATTTCAGCCAAAACAAATTAACTAACAAACCAACAAACAGGCAGACAAATAAACACACAACCTAATTAGAAGGAATACAATACGGAATACATATCAATGAACTAAAATACTTCTAATTAGAAAATATACAATACATAAAGAACATTAACAGAACTGAACAAATATAAAAGCTGAACATGATACTAAAATTATAATTATTGTCGCCCTTACTTATTACTGACTTTAACTCTATAATGTTCCATACCTTGGGTCAAAACTTTGTTATTACTACCCCTCACAGAGATGATACTTCACAGATGAAATATTAGCATGCATTTCTGTATGTGTAGTTTAAATGTCCTATAATATCATTTAACCATGTATACTCGTGTTAATTTCACTGTTTTCAGTTTCTTCAACAGCATGTATTATTCCCTCTTTGACCAGTTTCATTTTTACTCCCACAAGCTTTTTACAGTTATCAATAATTTCGATAGTTTGCCCTGGCCTTCTCTATTCCCTGTTCATTATCTTGACGAGAGTATAATATTCAGATTCTCTTCCCAATTTATTTTTCTCTTCCTTTTCCAAGTATTTAACCAGTAAAGCTCTTGTACTTTCACACTATCTCAAGAAACGTGCATTTCCTAACTCTTTCTCACACAATAAACATGTATTTGCAACTTCTGTAAATGCCTTATTTTTATACACACCCATCATCCACCATAACATTCCCCTGTATTCTCTGTCGGGTTAATTTGTCATGTATTATTTTCATACCTCGATATATATTCATGAATTCCTCTAGAGTTCTCCTATTATTACCCTCAGCTCTTGGCATTTGTATTTCTATATTTGCTACTCTCTGTGCCACTTTCCTACAGACTTTTCTTCCTTCTAAATTTTTGTCCAGATAATTCCCCATCCCAATTCCTTCTAGTAATTCCTTTGAGTTACCCGCCCAGTACCCATCCTGGTGTCTCATTTGGTGTCGGTAAGCTATATCTAGAATTTTCCCCCCTTCCCCTCTTTTTAACCTAAACCAATATTTTATTACTCTCTGAATTATATCCACCTTTATATTAATGTCTGCACACAGTAATCTTGCTCCACTATTCGCTGTACATGTTGGTAAGCCTGTAATTATTTTAATAAATCTACTAGTTACTGAATCAAGCATTGCGATTTCCTTTTCTGTGCCCCATACTTCTGAACCGTATAACATTTTAGATTTAATCACGCCGGGCTGAGTGGCTCAGACGGTTGAGGCGCTGGCCTTCTGAGCCCAACTTGGCAGGTTCGATCCTGGCTCAGTCCGGTGGTATTTGAAGGTGCTCAAATACGTCATCCTCGTGTCGGTATATTTACCGGCACGTAAAAGAACTCCTGCGGGACAAAATTCCTGCACCTCGGCGTCTCCAAAAACGGTAAAAAAGAGTAGTTAGTGGGACGTAAAGCCAATAACATTAAAAAACATTATTAAATTTAATCACAGCATTATATTCATTTATTTGCACCCTAAAAATGAATATTAGGCATCCTGTTCTATAATATTCGTATACTAGCTAGAGCTGCTGCACCAATCATTTTTGCCCTCTTGACGTGTTAAGACCATTTTTCATTTCCTCATATTATAATTCCTAAATATTCTAACTTGTTAACTACTTCGAGATGTATTCCTTCAAGATACCATTTTTCATTTTTTGCATATTTGTTCCCTTTTTTACACACAATTATTCTAGTTTTCTGTGCGTTAATTTTCATATTACATTTTTTACAGTACTTCTCGATACCATCAATACTTTTTTGCATTGCAGCTGGCGCTAGTGTGAACATATCCTCGTTGTCGCAACACTTAAATATACACACGCCACATATACAACGTGGTTATGATTTATTAATTAATTTAAGGGGATAAGCATTTACATCTCTAACTAAAACACATACTTAAATTAGACAAACCTGTAATTGTAGTCATTTGGCGTGGTATTATCTCGGCTTCATCTTGTGCCAGCCCACCTCCGATTTAGCCCTTCATAATTGCAGGACACATTCTTTGCTTAAATATTATCTTATAAATACACAGATTTTGCACTAATCTTGAAAGCAATACACATCGATTTTATGAAACTTAAATAATAAATTTTATTCTGTCCACATATAACAGTTAAACTGCCCCATTTCGTATCGAGAATTCAACTGACGCAGTTTGTGGAAATCTGCAACTCCTCCTTCTCCTGATGTTTCACAGGTGTGACTGACCGTGAGACACAAGCTTATCTCGGCCAGCCCACAACAGTTCTTCCTTACTGATTACCAAAATCACAACGACCGTAATAATTCACAACAGCTATCTATGGATCTGCTGTCTCCCTACACAGAAGTTCAAGAGTCCTACAATTATTTAACTTATGATTTTCTTCCCTGACCGTGATAAATGTCGTAACCACAATGTTTCAATGGCTAATTTTGTCTTCGTTCACTATTTACCACTTGGTAAAATATTCATCCCTCAAGCCTACTGGCTTTAGAGATTTTACAAGTCTATTTAGCCCAATTTAAGTCGTCTTCTTAATCTTGCCTGACGTAGGTTCACCTTCTCGGAACATAGAATAACGACCGACTCTCTTGGTTGAGGAGGGGGTATTTAAGCCTTTACTAGGGACGCTCTTCTTGGCGTTATGTATTGTCGTGCAGTAATTCCATATGGTGACCACTGGACCGATTTCTTCGAAACTCATTCCCAGAGATTCATCCTATTTTTCCAGTCATGATGGTGTTATTTGCTGATTTCTCCTTTTACTTTAACTGGCGTAATTAATTGATTCATTTCGTGAAGGAGGGTTCCCGCGTATTTTTACTGTATGTGCTTGACACGTGTTTCCCTCTCGGCCAACATAGATGCCAACTTCTCTCCGAGCCTAATTAAACACATTTCAATCCTGTGGATTTTAGCTTCATCAGATATTTCCAGAAAATATTAATTACTTATTTCTTATTTAATGACAGTGCCGAAATCTCTCGCAATGATGGTTGTTATCCAGAATTTAATTTTTAATTACCCGAGGTCTTTCGAGATGTTCCGACCTCGTTCGATGTTTATTGGCTCGCATCCCGCTGTGAGTTGGCATGACACGGAGAGCGGGATGAGCTTGCAATGAAAATATGGAAGCACTCTATCTTGTAGTTGAAATTTCAGCATGGTAGAATTATGGGTACTATATATATTTTCTATCGCTCTTATCATTTTACATGAAACTCCAACTTGTCTCAACCTAGTAACGACTGCCCCCTTGTCCACAGTATCAAACGCTTTTTCTAAATCTATTGATGTAATATATAGCTTATCGCCCCTTTTCTTTACATATTTGTCTATAAGAGTTCTCACAATAAAATCATTGTCTGGTGTTCTTCGCCCTCTTCTGAAACCATTTTAAAATTTCGACAGGATTGAATGTCTCTCTGCCCAGTTCCTTAGTCTATTTGTTAGTATACCAGTATATACTTTCCCCAATGTATCTAATAAGGTAATTTCCTTATTGTTGCCCGGATTTAATCTGCCCCCTTTATTTTTGTATATAGGGCATATTATCCCCTCTTTCCAAGCTTTCGGGAATACCCCTTTCTCGAAAATTATATTAAGTATCCTTGTCAAAATTTACAACGTGCCGTTTCGCTCTCCCACCTCCTTCCAGAATTCATATGCGATACCAAAAATAATTCATGATTTCCCTTTTTGGCTCGTTCTAACAGGTTCCTGATTTCCTGAGTCTAAATAGCTTCATCTGATTCAGGCATTGTGACACTCACCCCCCCCCCCCCCACCAAACAATAATACCCTCATGATGAGCTCTCCACTTGTCTTCTTTATTCAATAATTTTTCGGAATACTGGAGCCATGTACTATGACTTATATTAGCCCCCCCCCCCCAGATCCCGAATTCTTCTTGGTTGTCTGATTTATTTTATCCCATACTTTTCTGCTGTCATTGTCCTTACACTTTTAATTATGTCTGCAGCCATCTTGTGTTGCCATTCCGACTTCGTCTTTCTTAACAATTCTCTGTATTCTTTTTTTCTTTTTTTTTTATTGCAAAATTCGTTTCTAGCTACTTGACCACCATCCACCCTGTATCTTCTAAGTGCCTTCATAACTAGCCTTTTTCTTTGCACATTCTGTGTTATACCATCCACATTTTATCTGTGTTTTACCTAGATTTAGCCTCATACATTTTCCTTCCATCCCTATTAAATTTTCTATCTTGGTTAGGGCTTCTTCAACTCTGTTCTCTTCTATTAATTTTACAATATCTATTTCCAAATTTCAAAACTCTCAACATTGAAGCACTATCTGAATTCATTCCCTAATTCTTCTCTCCAACGATAGCTAGGTGTCTTAGCTTCTTCTCCTTTGACGCTATCGTAAACGATCTCCTGCACTCTTATATCTTGAATCATTAATTTTTTAGATACTGCCATATGGTTTGCCTCCGCCAATCCCTAACGTGTATCTCTTTGATAACTTGCAGACTATCCCTACCGCATACAACTAGGTCAGTTGTACTGTCCCCATTTTCTAATATATAGGTTAGTTCTTCACTCTCATCTCACCTCACCTCACCTCACCTCACCTCACCTCACCTCACAATATAAAAAAGCTCCTCTACCGCGCATAATTCAAGTAGTTTTTCAGCATTTCTGTTACATTCTTTATCCTGGCTATTTCTATTAACTACTAACACATCGTCCTCATGTTGACTGTAAACTGGCTTCTTGTCCCCTATCCTCGCGTGAAGATCTCCCATAATTATAATGTTTGCATGATCATACGTACTTTTTATTCGTCTGATTTCTGCTACAAAATTCTCAAAAACCGGGCAAGTTGGCCGTGCGGTTAGGAATGCACAGCTGTGAGCTCGCATCCGGGAGATAGTGGGTTCGAACCCCTCTGTCGGCAGCCCTGAGGATGGTCTTCCGTGGTTTCCCATTTCACACCAGGAAAATGCTGGGGCCGTATCTTAATTAAGGCCACGGCCGCTTCCTTCCCATTCCCAGGCCTTTCCTGACCCAACGTCGCCATAAGACCTATCTGTGTCGACGCGACGTAAAGCAACTAGCAAAAAAAAAAAAAATCTCAAAAAATTAATTCTGCGCAAATGGGGAGCTCAAAGGTGGATTATATATAAAAGCGATACATACTTCATTCTTCTAATTGACCCTATATAATATTCTTACCCAGATTAATTCATTAAACGCAGATTCTAAGAGCTGTATCCTATCTTTTAAGTTGTCTTTGATTACCACCGAAATTCCGCCCGATATCCTTTCTCTGTAGGGTCTCCTTGATCCGTATTGACTCCATACAATACACGCTTCTATCTTTAGGTCTTTCTTGTAATCACACTAAGTTTCTACATGTCCAAGGATGTCCATTTCTTCCAGCAGTTCTTAAAAGCCTTCATTACGGTACCTATTTTGTTCCATATTCCTTCAATATTAACACATGATACCTTTAACCCTAGTTATTCTAGATAATAATAATAATTTCGTGTGGCTATTTCTAGCCGAATGCAGCCCTTGTAAGGCAGACCCTGCGATGAGGGTGGGCGGCATCTGCCATGTGTAGGTAACTGCGTGTTATTGTGGTGGAGGACAGTGTTATGTGTGGTGTGTGAGTTGCAGGGATGTTGGGGACAGCACAAACACCCAGCCCCCGGGCCACTGAAATTAACCAATGAAGGTTAAAATCCCCGACCCGGCCGGGAATCGAACCCGGGACCCTCTGAACCGAAGGCTAGTACGCTGACCATTCAGCCAACGAGTCGGACAGTTATTCTAGAAAGAATGGATGAGAAACGATTAACTAAGAAAATATTCAAGTACATTACTGGACTGAAAGCTTCGACGAAGTGGGTAGAAGAGGTAAAAAGAGATGCAGTAGAAAGTGGACTTAACAGTGGATATGATTCACAACAGAACATAATTTAGAAGCCGAGTGGACAGCATCAAAACATTCCAGGAGAAACCACCAAAATGTAGTCCCAAATTGGTCATATCTGAGAAAGGAAGATCAGAAGTGAAAGGATGAAGAGGTTCTTGGAGAAGAAGAAAAAGAAGAAGAGAAAGCCTTAAGTTCAATGCGGTCCATAGGCGGCCAAAGACGGAAACAAAAATAAGTTTCACTTAACTCCCTAACTTACTTCTAGTCATTCGAGAGCTTTCCACTTCCATTATACTCCCCTCAGTAGAGCAAATAACGTACCCATCCGCTTCTTCTGAAAAAAGTCTTTTAGACTCACTGATTTACGCCTGGAAGTATCCTCAGCTGCTCCACGCGGCCCCGCTGTTGACATCCGGCTCGCCTCGTCGTTCCTCCCCGTTACTTGACTCCACTGGAAGATCTGACGTAGACCGTTAAATCACCTGTCCAGGGTTATCAACACCACCACTGAACGTAGGCTCTGGAATCCATTGTGTTATCACTCCTACACCATGCACTTCCACTGATGACCCAAACTGCTTACCTCGTTCTTTGAACACATCGCCCTGATCATTGACCGTCCACGTTCTCGCCCAGGTATATCGTATCACATGCAACCAGTTTCCTCTTATACATGTCCGTAGATTCGACTTTCATGCTTGTCGTAAATGGAATTGTAGAACTCTTTGCTCGTGGAGGCTTTTTTCTGTCCATATCCATTTTTATCCAAACCTTGCTGCCCTTCAAGTTCCTCGCACTGTTCAAAATTCGGCTTGCCATTAGTAAAGAAACAAACTTCATTCTAACAGGTCTTCTTCCCCTATTCTTTCCCATCCTATACAAATCATCTGTATCCCGTTCAGTTCAGTCAATGCCTAAATTCTCTCTTATTATCTTTAATACAGAATTCATCAATTACATCGTGGACTCTCCTACCGTTTCCTCCAGGCCGTAAATAATACTATTTCTTCTCTTCTCCTCCTCCATTCTTCTGCTATCCCTCCATTGAAGTACCTGAACTTGTTCTCCTAGCGCCTTTGTCCTCTGATTTAGTATTGCTCTTTCTTCTTTGTCTTCCGGCTCTATGGCTAAATGGTTAGCGTGCCGCCCTTTGGTCACAGGGGTCCCGGGTTCGATTCCCTACTGCGTCGGAAATTTTAACCATCATTGGTTAATTTCGCTGACACGGGGGGTGGATGTATGTGTTGTCTTCATCATCATTTCATCCTCATCACGACGCGCAGGTCGCCTACAGGAGTCAAATCAAAAGACCAGCACCTGGCGAGCCGAACATGTCCTCGGACACTCCCGGCACTAAAAGCCATACGCCATTTCAATTTCTTCTTTGTCTTCTCTTATCTTCTCCTTTATTTCTGTTAGTTCTTTGGTTATGCTGTCCTTCATATCGTTAATTTGTTGATACCGCAGCTCGAACATTTCTTTGGTCTGGTCAGCCTGAGAAGCATCGCGCACAACTTCCTTGATTTTCTCCATGTCCTCCCATGTCAATGGGCCTGGGTTCATCTCAACGCCTCCAATGACTAATAGAGTAGCCACTATAGTAGCCGCCGTGAACAGTGCTATCAGTCCTGTTATTTCATTAACTCCTAATTTGCACACCGTCTTGTTCAATTTGACCCGGCTGTGCCATCGCCCTATCGCACTCCTATATTGCTGCACTGTAACGCCCATACTGTTTTCCCTACACTTCCGGATCGTTACCACGCACGTCTGCTCACTAGCTCAGCTCAGCAAAGACTCCTGCTAAAAACAAATCTATAAATGTTACTACTGTGCCTTTGTAGTTTATTACTCTGTGATGGATTACGGACTTCAGGTTGAATATCTGTTCTGAGCGAGATCTGCCCTTTTTAAATCCACTCTGATTTCACACAAATGATTGTCAAGAGTTGCTTCTATCCTGTTCAGTAATATTGATAAAAATATCTTATAAATCACTGACAAATGGATATACCTCTGTAGTTCCTTACATCCTGCTTATTGGCTTTCTTATGCAAAGGATGTATAAAAGCCACTTTCCATCCCTTCGGGATCTTCTCTGTTCTCCAGATTTCTTCAAATATGATTTGAAGACCATCTATGATTTTTGGTTAAGGCCATTTTATAAGTTCAGGTGTAATGGAGTCTTCTCCACTGGCTTTTTATAAAGGGTTTTAATGGCTTTTTCAATTTCTTCAACAGTCGGTGATGGATCTGCTTCTAGGTTTTCATTAATCTCTGGAAATTCTCACTTGTGGTTCGGTTCTTCGCAGTTCAGAAGTTGATCAAAGCGTTTTGCTAGTATTTCACATTTCTCGGTATTGGTTAGAGCCATTGTGCTATTTTCATCTCTGAAGCAAATACTTGGAGCTTGATAGCCCTTGAGGTTATTTTTAAACGTTTAATAGAAATTCCGTGAGTTATTTTTTGCAAATTTATCCCGCGTGTCAATAAGTACTGATTTTTCTAAAGATCGTTTTGTACTCATTATTCTTGCTATGTCCGGCTCCAAGGCTAAATGGTTAGTGTGCTGGCCTTTGGTCACAGGGATTCCGGGTTCGATTCGCGGCAGAGTCTGGAATTTTAACCATCATTGGTTAATTTCGCTGGCACGGGCGCTGCGTGTATGTGTCGTCTTCATCAACAGTTCATCCTCCTCATGACGCGCAGGTCGCCTACGGGTGTCAAATCGCAAGACCTGCACCTGGCGAGCCGACTATGTCCTCGGACACTCCCGGCATTAAAAGCTGTACGGCATTTCATTTCATTTCATTCATTCTGTTTCTTTTCTTTGCTGCTTACATTGCTCAAATTGTTTTTTTCATTTCAGAGCATTCCATTTTTTTCATAGTTTTGCTCTTTCTGTTAGCGCTTCTGCACAAGTTTCATTCCCCCCAAATTATTATTTTTAAATTTTTCTGACTCGAATACATTCTTTGCTGCACTATTGATTTCTTTGGATAATTCTTGCCAGTTACCATGATGAGTTACTTGAATTTCGTCTTGAAAATGTTTTGTTGCTTCCTGTGTGATGTTGAGTCTGTCTATGTTATATCTCATTCATTTTTTTGTTGTCTTCTTAGATTTTTATGAGGGGGAAGTTTGTGTTTAACTTTAGAGAGGTAGTGGTCAGTGTCACATTCTATATTTTTTATTACTTACACATTCATAATTTATTTAATAATATTCCTTCCAGAAATACCGACGCTATTAAATTGGAAATCGCCTAACATTGGATTTAGAGACATCCATGCTCTTCTTGGTAGTTTTCTGAAGAAAAGTCGACATTAATTTCAATTCAAAGGTTTTACAGAGATTAATAAATTAGTCTCCGTTTTTGTTCGTTCTTTTATGAGCTGAATATTCCCATACTGTTTTTTGAAGAGCTTTTTCTCTCCATATTTGTGAATTAAAATTTCCCATTAGTGTCACATTTAATTTTGGGATTTTGTATATTTCCTCTTTCAGATGTCCCCGGAATTCCTCTACTTCACTCGGATTTTCCTTGTTATCTTCATTTCTTGGTTAATGATACTGCTTATTTTTGCATTCGTGAGATGAGATATTCTTTCAGAAGTAGATTTGAATTCTGTTACATTATTTATTACACCATTATTATTATTATTATTATTATTATTATTATTATTATTATTATTATTATTATTATTATTATTATTATTATTATTATTATTATTATTATTGAAATTCGCTTATGTTTTCCACCTGACTACTCCAGTGGTATGTGCTAGTTGAGTCTGAATGGCTTTTAGAGCTCCAATCTTATTATGATTTACTGTTCAGTTCGTCCCTCGGCCCCACATTTAGGTGTTGTGTTTTGACTTGAATGAGTTGAGGGAGGCTATAAATGAATCTTGAGACGGAGAAGGTGAGGGCGCCGGGCTAAAAAAGGATAGAAAGAAACCTACAGAAAGAGTGAAGTGGAGACGGGAAAGAAAAACAAGTAAGGAGGAGCGTAATTTGATACGCGGGCAGGACTAATGAAGATGCAGTGGCCCTGTTTAAGAAAGTTATGTCAGAATTATTATACTATGACATAAATAAAATCTCCTCAACAAGCACATCTTTAATGTTTAGTTGGAGATATGCAAATGTATTGTGCCATTTAAAATAGTCTGTGTGTTAATTTTTACCTGCTATCTTTTAACTGTCGTCGTAATATCTTGCTGTCAGTGTTTATCCTACTCTTCAGACCGCGTACTTTTCACGTCTTGGTCTGAAATTTGTCAGAAAGAAAGAAGAAAATCTGTTTCCTCCTTTATTCAAGTTTTAGTTAACGCTTTCTCTAGAAACTGCGGCGAATAACATGTCCATCCCCTATATTGTGTTTCTTCATAGTAGTATAATTGGACAGTTCTGCCGCCTCCGCCCGCGGGAAATTTGAATTCTGGCGAAAAATTTGAATTTTGGCGGGAAATTTCAATTTTGGCGGGAGATTTGAATTTGTAAACAAAGCCACGTGCTTTTTGACAGCTGTCATCGACAACAACGCATCGCTAACCTCACTGCTGCCATCTTGACGGGCCTAAACCTCACTAGTGCCAACTTAACCTAACTAGCATGAGGTAAACAAACCCACGTGTTTTTTGACAGCCACGTGCTTTTTGACAGACAACAACGCATCGCTAACCTCAGTACTGCCATCTTGACGGGCCTAAACCTCAGTAGTGCCAACTTAACCTCACTAGCGCGAGGTAAACAAAGCCACGTGTTTTTTGACAGCCACGTGCTTTTTAACAGATTTGTAAACAAAGCCACGTGCTTTTTGACAGCTGTCATCGACAACAACGCATCGCTAACCTCAGTACTGCCATCTTGACGGGAGTAAACCTCGGTGGTACCAACTTAACCTAACTAGCTCGAGATAAACAAAGCCACGTGCTTTTTGACAGCTGTCATCCGCCATCTTTAAACTACAGAGCGCTGTGCTGCCCTCTATATCGCAGTAGCTGCAAAATTCGTCACCTGTCATCGGCAGTGCTGCCATCTTGGCGGGCCTAAACCTTAGTGCTACCAACTTAACCTAACTAGCGCGAGGTAAACAAAGCCACGTGTTTTTTGACAGCTGTCATCCGCCATCTTTAATCTATAGAGCACAGTGCTGCCCTCTTTAGCTACTTACCTTTGAAATGTGGTGGCGGATAATTTGAAAAATGCTTTTTGACAGCAGCCATCTTGCATCGCAAACCTCAGTGCTGCCCTCTTTAGCTAGTTACCTTTGAAATGTGGTGGCAGGCAATTCCACGTGACAGCAGTCATCTTTAATCAAGAGAGCACCGTGCTGCCCTCTATGTGGTGGCGGCAAATTGAAAAATTCTACATGCTCTTGTTTGGAAACAAACTCACGCGCTTTTTTGACAGCCGTCATCCGCCATCTTTAATCAACAGAGCACAGTGCTGTACTCTTTAGCTAGATACCTTTGAAATGTGGTGGCGGCAATTTGAAAAATTCTATGTGCTCTTGTTGGGAAACAAAGCCACGTGCTTTTTTGACAGCTGTCATCCGCCATCTTTAATCAATAGAGCACTGTGCTGCTATCATGCGGGCAATTTCGTCAGCTATCATCCGCCATCTTTAATCCAGAGAGAACAGTGCTGCACTCTATGTATGGCGGTAAATTCCATGTGCTTTACAAACCTATGTGCTTTTCTGACAGCTGTCATCCGCCATCTTTAATCCAGAGAGAACAGTGCTGCACTCTATGTGGTGGCGGCAAATTCCACGTGCTTTACAAACCCATGTGCTTTTCTGACAGCTGTCATCCGCCATCTTTAATCTAGAGAGAACAGTGCTGCACTCTATGTGGTGGCGGCAAATTCCACGTGCTTTACAAACCTATGCGCTTTTCTGTCATCCACCATCTTTAATCTAGAGAGAACAGTGCTGCACTCTATGTGGTGGCGGCAAATTCCACGTGCTCTTATTTGGAAACAAATTCTACTCGCTCTTCAGCTGTCATCCACCATCTTTAATCAAAAGAGCACCGTGCTGCCCTCTTTGTGGTGGCGGATAATTTGAAAAAATTCTTTTCGACAAGCAGCCATCTTTAATCCAGAGAGAACAGTGCTGCCCTCTTTAGCTACTTACCTTTGAGGCGGTTAATTTGAAAAATTCTTTTCGACAAGCTGCCATCTTTAATCCAGAGAGAACAGTGCTGCCCTCTTTAGCTACTTACCTTTGAGGCGGTTAATTTGAAAAATTATATTTAACAAGCTGCCATCTTTAATCCAGAGAGAACAGTGCTGCCCTCTTTAGCTACTTAGCTTTGAGGCGGTTAATTTGAAAAATTCTATTTAACAAGCTGCCATCTTTAATGAAAAGAGCATCGTGGTGCTATCTTGCGGGTAATATTTTACGTCACAGCTGTCATCCACCATCTTGCATTGCTAACCTTAGTGCTGCCCTCTTTAGCTACTTACCTTTGAAAAATAAAAATCTATTTGACAAGCTGTCACCCGCCATCTTGCATCGCAAACCTCAGTGCTGCACTCTATGTGGTGGCGGATAATTTGAAAAAATCTTTTTGACAAGCAGCCATCTTTAATCAACAGAGCACCGTGCTGACATCTTTAGCCACCGCCATCTTACATCGCTTACCTCGCTGCTGTACTCTATGTGGTGGCGGTAAATTCGAACAAGTTTAATCACGCATCGGGAAAGCTAGAGTAAGCACGTGCTGCAGTGATGACGTCATTGTGCATGTTTAGACTTGTCCGTTTTCTTAAGAGTAACTCGGTGTAAAGGAATGTGGTAGCGGTAAATTCGAACAAGTTTAAACATGCATCGGGAAAGCTAGAGTAAGCAAGTGCTGTTGTGATGACGTCATTGTGCATGTTTAGACCTGATCGTTTTTCTTAAGAGTAAGTCGGTGTAAAGCAATGCAATAAGTACAACATTTTTTTGAATGCGATCAAATATTTATTTACAAATGTACTACAACAGTGTTCGTTTTTGCTGCTGACAAGGTTGGTGTGCTTCTTAACAACGTATGCTTCTGAAATGCCTCCTGCAACATTCAAATTAAACAAAGCATTTAGAAATATATTATACTAAGTATGTTATGCTTTACAGAGAAGATCATATACTTCTTACCTTGCTGTTATTCCTTTTCGGAATCATCATCATCATGAGGTACTAGAGAAAGTTCATTCATACACTGTGTACAGTGTTCAATCCTCGGATTTGGTCCATCCCAATCATCATCACCATTTTCTCCTCGATGCTTGTAATGTCGTTCACAAGTTCTGCATAAAGCTACTTCGATTGACATCTTACTGTGTAGAGGAAGGATGTCCCAAAAATTATGTACGTAAGAGGCAGCGTACGTATATAAAAATCCTGGTGGTAAGTATTGAATTAGATGTTTCGGCATCAACGATCTACGTTTATAGAACATCTTAATAGCCTCACTCACTCGTGAAACATAAATAAGATGTTGCGTATGAGCATGCAAACAGCATGCACATTTACAGTTTTGTTCCATAGCGTACGATGTCGAAGCACACACTAATGAAAATGATAAAGATCTATTCTTATTTATAGTCTCGTAACAATATTCGTTAGCGGATGGTAAGTAACATCACTCATATGAATAATACGACAATAGGCTGCTGTGTTAGCAGGAATGTTTTCAGATGTTTCAAATTCTAAACGAATATCAACTGGAGATTCTTTTATAGATTCTTCGTGATAAGAGCAGTCTATAACTACAATCGGTGCTTTATTTTTAAATTCTTGAGGTGTAAATAGCGGACGATCTTCTTTCTGATAATACGATGATTGAAATTTACAAAACATGTCATAGAGCATCCCAAACTTATTCTCAAAGTTAATGTCGATGTTTTCGTAGGGATACGTAATTCCGTTGAGATATAGTCTAACGTGTCTTAATTTGCAGTGATCGAACAGTGAGCTATCTTTTTCGTGATTGAATTTACGATTAGTTTGAAATCCAAAAATAATGTACAAGGGCTTCTCAGTAAAACGTGATGTTTTAACAGCCCAGCTATGCTTGTTTGTAGGTGGTAACACAGGATATTCATGCAGCTCCCAACTTCTAAAACGTATAGGTAATGGTGTATCATTTTCTACAATCTTGAGCAATCAAAGTTTTTCACGATCAGATAAGGTTACATGTGGAATCCGCCACAGTATACGATGCAGTGTTATTTTCGATTCTACAGGTGTTTCTACTGCTTTAAGAGAATTGTAATCACTTCGATCACGGATTAGAATAAGCTCTTGTTTTGCGTTGATTATACTACGTGTAAAGTCTTCTGCGAATCCAAAAATATGTTTCAGTGATAACATACCCGTAAAAGTTCCATCCTCATTAATCATCCAGTTGTTAGTAGCTTTTGGACACCATCCAGCCATCCGCAAAAGATTACTTTCTTCATCACAGAAAGAAGGGTAGAGTTTCATTGCACTTGTAATACCAACATTCTTCGTTCGATCTATTTCAACATTATTTACTTCATATCGCGCTTCAGAAAAGAGAAAAGCTAGAGCATGGTTGTTTAGTTGTGAAGTGCTTGGTCCACTTCCATCAGACTTTTCTAATCGTCCTTCAATATAGAGGTAGCTTTCGTGTGGTAAGGTGTAAACATCTTGTTGATTAATAATAAAATGAATTTCATCATTGTTATTTAATCCAAACGTAAAAGCTTGATAGGAATGAAGCTCACTTCGTACTACACCTTCACGACTTTCTACTGTATTCGTAATGTCTAGCATTTCTTCCATTTTGTTGTAGTAGTGTATATCCCAAATCTTGGAGTATCTGCTTATGGGTATCTGTTAATTCGATGAGTCTCTGCACACATGTAGTATGTCTTCGGAATGTACACCGTGTTTTATAGATGGTTTTCATACTGGTTTAAGATGTAGTTTGTAAGCTACGTACGCGTGCTGATCTAAATGAATAAGCTGATTATGTTTATTTACAAGTCTAAGAGTAATGTTGCTAATGTGTTTTACAGACACAGGATGATAAAGAACTACTGCTGGTTTCTCACAAATAGTATATCCACGTTCCTCTGTAACAATGAACTCGTGCAGGACGTGCGAAGGTTGTAGATTACTATACAAGTCTGTAATAATATTACAAGTAATGTTCACATTATAATCATCGAAGAGTGTTATAGGTTGATCAGACTCGTAACGTACGTTCGGTAGGAGCTCCCTCGATGAAAATCCAAGCAGTGGGCCAATCGAATCAGGTTGTGATTTGAAGTCAATCTTAAATGATGATTCAATAACACATTTATGTGTAATGTTGCTTATAGTGATTGAGAACTTGTAATTATGATTACTAAAACTATCTTCCCCAAACTGATCAATTAACGTACATTCAATATAGTCGTGAATATCATCTACTGTATAACTACCTGAGGGTAGTGTTAGCACATACTCATCGTAATAGAACTTGTTTAAACCATCACGCACATTATAGATTTTATTGTAGCTTTCAAACGATACTAGTCCAAGACTATGCGGCTGATAACCAAGTTCGATTGGTGGATTAAAATAGACGGTTGTTTCAGGTCCTTCTCCACGTACAGCAAACGTTCTTTCACTGTTCGTCATCACGTAGACACTAATGCACTTTCTCTACTGTCTGGGTTTGATATAAGAACATAAGACATAATCGTCCGCACATGCGTGTATTAAAGTTTTGCACACGGTTTTTATTGTAAACAATGTCTGCACTGCTTCCGAAATAACGTATGAGCTCAAAAGGAGGAGGTAAATCTCCATAGCTATCAAAATACCATACTTTAGATTTACGTTTTACATAAGCAACGTAATGAATTCCAGGTCCACGACTGTCGTCCAAGTTAATTACGGCACTTTCACGTTCACGTGGGCGTACTGGTAGTTGATCGCGCATATACACTCCTCGAAAATAATGAATTCCTAGTTGTTTAGCAAACGTAAAAACTTCATCATGCGTTAGAGCTCGATATGGCAGTGCATTCAGTAGACGTTTTTTGGAGAAATGTAGATACCAAGCCCTTTCTTGTATGGCGCTAGCTTCATGTTCACACCTTTGCCTCGTAACGCAATTGCCTCCATCGTCTTGTTATGACGTTCACTCTCTTTCAACTGTTGTTTCGCTTCTTCTACAGCTTTGACAGTTCTCGCTACAGCACTAGCACCACCTAGCAATGACCCTAAAGCTGCTAAGCCAGCAAACAGCGCAGGAAGAAATCCTCCTCGTTTTGGTACAGGAATAATTCGCGCACGTTTACTAAATATTGCTCTGCACTTTGGAGAAATTCTCGCTCTTGCTGCGCGTAACGCCTTAGTAATAGCTACACGAGGATTGTATTCCCCTCGAATAGCTTTTTGCGCAGCCTTTATAACATCTTTCCATCCAACAGTTTTTACTTTCTTCTTCTTCTTCATGTCGTTTGGATATCGTTGTTTCACCATGCTGGACACGACTTTACTAGTCAAGAGCAAATCATAAACTAACCGTTGCCTCTTGTTTCGTTTAATATATATATATTACTATTACGTACTTTATGATTCAGTTATCATGAAGATTATAAAGCAGCAAGACACGCTACCTGTTACCGACACTGTACCACATCTCTTACCTAGTTCTAGTACAACTACAAGAAAACGTCATGGAACGTTGTTTCCTTTTACTGTTCGATGTGTTATATCAGGTCCGTCGGGATGCGGTAAAACAAATCTTTTACTCACACTTATTACTTCTGTAAATGGTGTACGCTTCGAGAATATTTACGTTTTCGCAAAGTCACTCTATCAGCCGCTATATACTATTGTACAAACTGTAATGCACGATCTAGTTAAAGATGGAATAAGATATTTTAAATTTAATTCACATGAGCAAGTACCATCACCAGACGATGTGCTTCCTAATTCTCTTATGATCTTTGATGATGTTGCAACAGAACAGCAAAACGTTATTCGTGCATTCTTTAGTATGGGTCGGCATAAATATGTTGATTGCATCTATTTGTGCCAAACCTATTCTCGTGTGCCTAAGCAGTTGATACGCGACAACGCAAATGTTATTGTGCTTTTTCGGCAAGATGAGCGCAACATGCGACATGTGTATAACGATCATGTTAACACTGATATGACATTCGATGACTTTAAACGTATGTGTGCTAAATGTTGGTCATTACACCGTTACAGCTTTTTAGTTATTGATAAAGAAAGTGATGTACAGCATGGACGATATCGCATGGGTTTCGATCATTTTATATGCATTAACACAGAATTGCAGTAACTACTTGATTAAAAACCACCATCATGTTAACATCTAGCAAGGAGATCACAAAACATATCATCCAAGCTCGAAACAATATTCGACGGAAATTTAAAGAGCTTAAACGTATTCAAGCAGACACGGATTTATTTTTAAAAACACAACTAAGTACACCACTCAAAGAAATTTTTAATTCTACTTCATTACCGCAGTCTACTTCAAGTTTTGCTTCTATGCAAACATCATATCATAAAGAGAAGCATTAAGAAGATACTGAAGAGAAGAAGCAGGATGTAGATCAAGAGGAAGATAAGGAAGAAGAAGAAGAACTTAATGATACATCACCATCTAAGCGTGTTGAGTTTTTAACTACAGATGTTATTGCTGAAACACCTACTACATCGACGCAAAATCTACCATCTTTGTCTGAGGTTATGATTACACCAGAGTATCGCAATCAGTTTAGAACTTTTATTCAAGATAGCTATGGATCTCTCTTTGCACCTTATATAGAAAAACGTTTTACAGGACAAACTGACACTACCTACGGTATTCGCTACGAAGATGACTGTTTCCGGATAGGAAATTCAAATGTTAAGATTAATAGCAACAAACTCATTGTAAAAGGTGTTACCTATAAACCTACGAAAGGACTCTTAGAACTTCTTTTCTCACTAATACCTGACAAGGATATAATTTTACAAGATGATCTTAAAAAGTATAAAGCAATACTTTTTGCTACTGATGCAACACGACGTAATTACAGGAGAACAGAAGCTGTAAATGCGAATAAGAGTTACAAGTATCGTGAATTTATTTCTAAGCTGTTTCCGACTGCACGTAGTCTAGACGTTATCTACAAGCCTTTGTTGCCGTATGTGGATGTAAGATACTGGAATGACCCAAACTTACTCGTTGAACGATTACAACTTTTAAGAGCATCACAAGAGGCTGGTCACACTGGTCACGGATCAGAAATTCTAGAAATAGAAAGAGAACTACGTTATGCCGGTATTATTTTGTAATGGCTCGTCAAGAGAAGATCTCACCTGTAAAGGTAAACATCGCACATGAGTTTCATAAACCAGCACGTCGCACCTACTGTCGCAGACGTGTTATTACACGAGGAAAAGATGCTCTCTGGCAAGCAGACTTAGTAGAAATGATTCCATATGCCTCTAGTAATAAGGGGTATAAGTATGTACTTACTGTTATCGATGTGTACTCAAAGTTTGCTTTTGCACAACCCGTGCGTTCTAAAACAGCAGCTCAAGTTTAAAGAAGCATTTAAACATATTGTTGAAGAATCGAAACGCTGCCCAAGTCTTCTTCAAACTGATCAAGGTAAAGAGTTTTACAACAAGGATTTTTCTTCTTACCTCAAGTTACTTGGCATTCAACACTGCTCTACGGTCAGCAATCTCAAGGCAAGTGTTGTAGAACGCTTTAATCGTACACTCAAAACAATGATGTGGCGAGAATTTACAGTGCAAGGTTCATATCGTTGGATTGATCTGCTACCTAGACTTTTATCTACCTACAACGATACACCTCATCGCACTATCGGAACAAAGCCACGTCTTGTTACAAAGAATACACCTCGTCTAGATGCTATTCATCTTGTAATTAAATCAGCTGATCCACGTCGCCATCGCTTTAAAGAAGGTGATTTCGTTCGCATCAGCAAACACAAGTCTATCTTTGCAAAAGGATACACACCTAACTGGAGCACTGAAATTTTTCAAATCAGAAGTGTTAAGCTTACTAATCCAGTTACGTATTTACTTCGCGATCTCAGAGGACAGCCTATTGAAGGAGGATTCTACATCGAAGAACTGCAGAAAACAAAATATCCTGATCACTATTTAGTTGAACGTGTTATTCGACGTCGTGGCAATAAACTGTATGTTAAATGGCTTGGTTTTAATAACAGCTTTAATTCATGGATTAATAAAGAGGATGTACTTTAAATCTTATGTGTGTTTTATTTTAATCCTCTACGTTTCCTTTCTTCTAAGTCACTAGGACATGCTGTAGGATTAAACAACACCTGTAATATGTTTTGACAATTCATATTTATTTTAGAATATATACATTTTTATCCTTTGTTTATTTTACGGTCTTTGTCATTCAGTTTTCGTTTTATTACACCAACAACGACAAGTGCTGCTATATTCTTCTGAGCAGCTAAAGCACTAGGTAATAAAACACACACACACATACACACGGCATAACTCTACGAAGCAGATTTTAACAGCTACACGACATACTCTATGCAGGCAGCATGTAACTACGTGTCAGGCGAACGTGTTCTAGGGCCGCAGGGGAGATGAAGCACGAAGAAAAGAAGATCAATCACTCTATTGATGAGTCCACGCCCAACATGCTTCCTCATCTTTCTCCCAGCACGTTTCTTCACCTTTTCCTTGTTTACTCTCTCCACAGCCATGATAAGTGTTTATAAGCGAAGACAACTCATTAGTTTTAGGTCCGTGATACAGTTTAATTAGTTGACATGTATGGCACTGTCTCACAGAAGGTCTTCTAGCTAAACTCACGTGTTCATGATGTAAACTACACGTTTGAAGCTCTGACAAAACAGGATCTTGAGTCCACTCACGAGGTACCTTTTCCCAAATCTTCTTTACAGCATTCGCAGCTACATTAACCAAAAATGCCTTTGGTAATGCATTTAACTCTTCTTCAGTAAAAGTGTTTAGTTTCTTTTTGCATGCATAAAACTTTACGATCGCTTTTTCAACTGCGTTACACTTAGTATCTGTTAGAAATGACATGATATCTTTACACTACAAATGTTTCTTTTACACTAAGGTTATTTCGACACTGCACTTTACATATGTTGTTCACTTCCCGGCATGCACTGCGACACAACCAATCAAAGAGCATGCATACATGTTGTAATGACTGTTTACTTGTTTCTCTGCTATGCTCTTTCGGAAGAGTTTTAAATGATGGGCACCCTAATTCATGCATGTCGATAACTTCACATGATGATGGTAGAAACTCACGCAACCATTCTTTCTTTTCACAACCCTTTAAAAGAACAAGATCTGCTCTTGACAAATGTGCATTCATCATTAAAGGTAGAAAACGATAAGGTATTCCTTTTTCTCCCCACTTCAAACCTAAATTGTTTTCAATCCACTGAGTCTGCTTTTTATCTTCATCTGTTTGCAAACAGTAAGGGAACGGTGGACTAAATACTAAACTAACAAGTTTTGGTGCCCACAACACACTGCAATCTAACACAGCCACGTCTTTAAACACAAATTTGTTTCCGTTTACTTTAAAGCCTTGCACATCAACTATTAGTGTTTTCGTCATGTTTGCACTCCACACTCTATCACTGTTTCTCGAAGACTAAAGCTTTTAGTCAACGAACGGGTTTAAACATGCACAATGACGTCATCACTGCAGCACGTGCTTACTCTAGCTTTCCCGATGCGTGATTAAACTTGTTCGAATTAGCCGCCACCACATAGAGTGCAGCAGCGAGGTAAGCGATGTAAGATGGCGGTGGCTAAAGATGTCAGCACGGTGCTCTGTTGTTTAAAGATGGCTGCTTGTCAAAAAGATTTTTTCAAGTTATCAGCCACCACATAGAGTGCAGCACTGAGGTTTGCGATGCAAGATGGCGGGTGACAGCTTGTCAAATAGATTTTTTGTTTCAAAGGTAAGTAGCTAAAGAGGGCAGCACTAAGGTTAGCAATGCAAGATGGTGGATGACAGCTGTGACGTAAAATATTACCCGCAAGATAGCACCACGATGCTCTTTTCATTAAAGATGGCAGCTTGTTAAATAGAATTTTTCAAATTAACCGCCTCAAAGGTAAGCAGCTAAAGAGGGCAGCACTGTTCTCTCTGGATTAAAGATGGCAGCTTGTTAAATATAATTTTTCAAATTAACCGCCTCAAAGGTAAGTAGCTAAAGAGGGCAGCACTGTTCTCTCTGGATTAAAGATGGCAGCTTGTCGAAAAGAATTTTTCAAATTAACCGCCTCAAAGGTAAGTAGCTAAAGAGGGCAGCACTGTTCTCTCTGGATTAAAGATGGCTGCTTGTCGAAAAGAATTTTTTCAAATTATCCGCCACCACAAAGAGGGCAGCACGGTGCTCTCTTGATTAAAGATGGTGGATGACAGCTGAAGAGCGAGTAGAATTTGTTTCCAAATAAGAGCACGTGGAATTTGCCGCCACCACATAGAGTGCAGCACTGTTCTCTCTAGATTAAAGATGGTGGATGACAGAAAAGCGCATAGGTTTGTAAAGCACGTGGAATTTGCCGCCACCACATAGAGTGCAGCACTGTTCTCTCTAGATTAAAGATGGCGGATGACAGCTGTCAGAAAAGCACATGGGTTTGTAAAGCACGTGGAATTTGCCGCCACCACATAGAGTGCAGCACTGTTCTCTCTGGATTAAAGATGGCGGATGACAGCTGTCAGAAAAGCACATAGGTTTGTAAAGCACATGGAATTTACCGCCACCACATAGAGTGCAGCACTGTTCTCTCTGGATTAAAGATGGCGGATGACAGCTGACGAAATTGCCCGCATGATAGCAGCACAGTGCTCTATTGATTAAAGATGGCGGATGACAGCTGTCAAAAAAGCACGTGGCTTTGTTTCCCAACAAGAGCACATAGAATTTTTCAAATTGCCGCCACCACATTTCAAAGGTATCTAGCTAAAGAGTACAGCACTGTGCTCTGTTGATTAAAGATGGCGGATGACGGCTGTCAAAAAAGCGCGTGAGTTTGTTTCCAAACAAGAGCATGTAGAATTTTTCAATTTGCCGCCACCACATAGAGGGCAGCACGGTGCTCTCTTGATTAAAGATGACTGCTGTCACGTGGAATTGCCTGCCACCACATTTCAAAGGTAACTAGCTAAAGAGGGCAGCACTGAGGTTTGCGATGCAAGATGGCTGCTGTCAAAAAGCATTTTTCAAATTATCCGCCACCACATTTCAAAGGTAAGTAGCTAAAGAGGGCAGCACTGTGCTCTATAGATTAAAGATGGCGGATGACAGCTGTCAAAAACACGTGGCTTTGTTTACCTCGCGCTAGTTAGGTTAAGTTGGTAGCACTAAGGTTTAGGCCCGCCAAGATGGCAGCACTGCCGATGACAGGTGACGAATTTTGCAGCTACTGCGATATAGAGGGCAGCACAGCGCTCTGTAGTTTAAAGATGGCGGATGACAGCTGTCAAAAAGCACGTGGCTGTCAAAAAGCACGTGGCTTTGTTTATCTCGAGCTAGTTAGGTTAAGTTGGTACCACCGAGGTTTATTCCCGTCAAGATGGCAGTACTGAGGTTAGCGATGCGTTGTTGTCGATGACAGCTGTCAAAAAGCACGTGGCTTTGTTTACAAATCTGTCAAAAAGCACGTGGCTGTCAAAAAAACACGTGGCTTTGTTTACCTCGCGCTAGTGAGGTTAAGTTGGCACTACTGAGGTTTAGGCCCGTCAAGATGGCAGTACTGAGGTTAGCGATGCGTTGTTGTCTGTCAAAAAGCACGTGGCTGTCAAAAAACACGTGGGTTTGTTTACCTCATGCTAGTTAGGTTAAGTTGGCACTAGTGAGGTTTAGGCCCGTCAAGATGGCAGCAGTGAGGTTAGCGATGCGTTGTTGTCGATGACAGCTGTCAAAAAGCACGTGGCTTTGTTTACAAATTCAAATCTCCCGCCAAAATTGAAATTTCCCGCCAAAAATTCAAATTTCCCGCCAGAATTCAAATGTCCCGCGGGCGGAGGCGGCAGAACTGTCCAATTATACTACTCTTCATATTCGTCTGACATCGATCTTTATTTTCTTTCAACTTTTGGCTGTGATTCCCTTCTCGCTATGGATCATCGGTGTGTAGTCCGGCGCCGTGGCAGGGTCGGGAATTTTAACCACCGTTGGTTAATTCTGTTGGCACGGGGGCTGGGTGTATGTGTCATCTTCATCATTTCATCCTCATCATGACGCGAGGTCGCCTAAGGGATTCAAATCAGAAGACCTGAACCTGGCGAGCCGAGCATGTCCTCGGACACTCCCGGCACAAAAAGCCATACGCATTTTCATCGGCGTGCATTTTATCTTCAGTAAAGGAAATCTCCGGTGTAAGTTGTGTACTTGCTACTCTGGTACTATATACCTCTTGATATTACACACAGGAATAAATGTAAGTACAGTGTATGATTTACATGCCATTGAAAAGTGTACCAAGGACCTGTTCACTGTATATTTTATACAGCTCTTTCTCCGATACTAGCCTTCAGAGAAGCGTTAATTATTTTGAATATTGTATAGTTCCTACCATCTGCTTGCATTTTTTAGTCTATAGTGGTTTCCTCAAAACACCAACATTCCTGTTGAGGAAGTGGGTAAAGGAGAAATGTATATGCATTTACCTTTGTTTAGTCGCTATTATATTTTTTCTCAGTGCATTTTGCATTCTGAAAGCATTCCTTTATACGACGCTGCATCATTTTCTCTACAAATGCATTGTAAGAAAATTGTGTCCATTATAGTTAATAATTAAGAGCTTGAACGAGTGTTTGTCTAAAGTTTGCATTAATTAAATTTATAATTGATCTGAACAGGATCTAGTGGTCGAATATATGGGTCAAAATTCGTCTTACTTTCGTTTTCATGAACAAAACTTACCAAAACTAACGGAAGCTAATATTTTCTAACCGATAATACTTTGATACCTTACTCAAGAATGTATTATTTTAAAGTGAATTCTGTATTGTTTCCCGTCGAAGATTTTATCTAAATTATTCAGTTCTGTTAAGTGTGGTTAGAAGTTTAGCGTCTTTTTTTCACTTTCACATATTTATGTACCCGGTATCTCAATTCTTGATCTTCAAAGGTAAGGTAAGGGAGTATTCTGCCCGAATGCAGGACCGAACCTCCGCAGAGGTGTGCCTGAGCCGGAGTGTACGTACGGTAGGGTGGCCAGTTCCTTTCCACTCCTCCATTCCCTTTCCCACAGCGCGTGGCAACCCAACCAAATCTTGACCACGCCCAGTGTTGCTTAACTTCGGAGATCTCACGGGATCCGGTGTTTCAACACGGCTACGGCCGTTGGCGATCTTCAAAGACGCCACTTTTAAACGTAGGTTACTGTATTCATTACCGAGCGGAGTGTTAACACGCTGCGGCTACGGAGCCAAGCTCTGCATTCGGGTGACGAGTGGGTTCGAACTTCACCGTCGTCTGTCCTGAGAATGGTTTTCTGTGGTTTCCTATTTTCACTTCCAGATAAGTGCCGGGACAGTTCATATTCGTAGGCCACAGCCAATTCCGGCCACTTCCTTGGCCAATTTCTTTCACCATCGTCCATTTCATCTTCATTAGCTTCTCAACTGAGGTTGGTGTCAGGAAGGACATCTGGCCATAAACAACACGCCATATAATATTATCCCCGACACCGTATCAAGAAACGGGACTAAGAGGGCAAATAGTCCGGCCCCGCCTGTCACCCGGTGGCCCCGGGTTCGATTCCCGACCGGGTCAGGGGTTTTTAATTGTAAATGATTAATATCCCTGGCCTGGGGACTGGGTGTTTGTGTCGCCTTTAATGTTCCTTTCCTCACATTCAACACTTTATACTTCCGCAATTACAATTACACGCAGGTAAATAACAGCCAGGCTGAGTGGCTTAGACGGTTGAGGCGCTGGCCTTTTGACCCCAACTTGGCAGGTTCGATCCTGGCTCAGTCCGGTGGTATTTGAAGGTGCTCAAATACGACAGCCTCGTGTCAGTAGATTTACTGGGACGTAAAAGAACTCCTGCGGGACTAAATTCCGGTACCTCGGCGTCTCCGAAAACCGTAAAAGATGTTATTGGGACGTAAAGCAAATAACATTATTATTATTATTATTATTATTATTATTATTATTATTATTATTATTATTATTATTATTATTATTAGGTACATAACATATGATGCAAGTAGTGGCAAAGGTTCTTTAGAGGTCGACACCACGAACAAATAATATTAAAGAGGGGGTGGGGATATATATACTGTTTTCAGTACTGTTGAGTTATGCCTATCCCTAATTTAATTTTAATTTCTCTCTCATTTGACCTTTTCCTTACTGTTTAATATTGTGGTCTCCCAGGTAGTTTCAGATCTCTAGAACTCATATCCACGGGAGGAACTCGTTATCGAGAGAAAGAATTGGTGGCCACAGTGTCGTTGTCAACATTTCCTTCGTCTGATCTGCAGTAATTCGTTCGTTGAAAATCTCCCAAGAGAACAACGTGCAGAGACAATATTGTAGTTGAACTCTCTTACGGGGAAGTCAGCGTGATGAAACATCCCTTGTTTAGCGTAGTGCACGTTCTTTTGTCAGTAGTGTTTTAGTTGGAGATTCTTCTGTACTTCTCTCTGAAATTTGTGTTCTAAGTAGAACTAGGAAATGTGTTAATTTAAAACGTGCATGAGTTATGATGAGTCTTTGTTCGCTTTCAATCATTGTGTACCCATCTTAAAACTGTGTTCGTATGTCTAATATATGCCACTAAAATGCCGTTAAAAATAACCATCAAAATATCTTCTTTTCTGTCCGCTGGAAAGTACCTACCTTTCTCCTGCTGAACTAGCAAACTTCTATCTATATCTATATATATATATATAAAATAAGAGTTTTGTCTGTACATTGCTCAGAATTTGAAAATAATGGTATTTCTGTATCGGTCATGTCCATAGTAACAAGAAAATGCACTTTTTACTTTTCCGTAATTTCTGTCTGTCTGTCTATCTGTCTGTCTGTATGTATGTAGGGCCTATGTACACGCATCACGAGAAAACGGTTGAAGAGAATTTAATGAAAATCGGTATGTGAAGTCGGGGGATGAGCCTCTACAATCTAGGCTATAAATCATTTTACTCTTGCTGAGTGAAATGGTAGTTTAGGGGAAGGCCTAAAATTGAATTCTCAACTATTTATGCTATTAGTGGTCTAATGAAAATCGGTATGTGAAGTCGGAGGATGAGCCACTACAATCTAGGCTATAAATCATTTTACTCACGCTGAGTAAAATGGTAGTTTAGGGGAAGGCCTAAAATTGAATTCCGAACTATTTATGTTATTAGTGGTCGTATTTTAAAGAAAATGGGTATGCAAAGTTGGAGAATAAGTTGCTACAATCTAGGCTGTCAATAATTGTATTCACGCTGAGAAAAATGGTAGTTTTGGGGAAGGCCTAAAATTTTATTCTCAAATATTGTTGTTAATAGTAGTCCTATCTTGATGAAAATCGGTATGCAAAGTCAGGAAATAAGTCGCTATAGTCTAGGCTGTAAATTATTTTATTCACGCTGATTGAAATGGTAGTTTAGGGGAAGGTCTAAAATGTAATTCTCAAATATTTCTTATTAGAGGTGTAATCGATGCTACATTACTAAGGTTATATAGTATTAAATTTCCTATTATTCATGTCTTATACATTGTTACCGTACTGGCTATGATCACAAAGATATTCATGAATTTGGATTTTTGTTACTAAGTCCATATCAGCACCGAGTAACGAGAAAATGGGTAAACAGTATTTAATGAAAATCGGTATGTAAAGTTGGAGAATAACAGTTTATGGTATAAAATATTTTACGAATCACAGAGTCGGAAGAAAACTAAATGTGAAGGCCTACAACAGGGCCTCTCAGAGTGCATGCGCCTGGTGCATGCACTGTGCACGGTGCAAAATACGACTTCGCTTGGCTGACCAGAGTGCAGGCCCCCCACTCCTCGATTTGGAGCAATAGCGCTTACTATCTCTTTCCTTACGCCTATCTCGCTCGGTCCCCCTGCCTCCCTCTTCCACACTTGCTACGTAGCGCTCCAAATCCGAGCTGAGTTTCGCCGAGTAGAGCCGAGCTTAGGCGAGCTTAGCCGAGTACCCCAGAGACGAAGCGTTTGTCCGAGTCGAGCCGAGCGGGAACGATGCACAGTGCACGGAGCTCTTGCGCCTCGATTTGCACGCGTGAGATTCTGGGCGTTTGAGAGGCCCTGGCCTACAATATAGAAAGCTCATAACATTGATCAACAATAACATTACATTGACCATTGTTTGTCGTGATGTGCTTTATGTCTTCTGTTGCCCCCTCATCTCCGGTAGATAGGATTACTGCTGTGTACAGAGTATTTTTATTTGATTTACACCACACCGACATAGATAGGTTTTATGGCGACGATGGGATAGGAAAGGGCTAGGAGTGCGTTAGGCCTTAATTAAGGTACAGGCCCAGCATTTGACTGGTGTGAAAGTGGGAAACCATGGAATACCATCTTCAGCGCTGCCGACAATGGGGTTCGAATCCACTATCTCTCGGATGCAAGCTCACAGCTGCGCACCGCTAACCACACGGTCAACACGCCCAGTCGTACAGAGTGTAACAGCCTGTCTGAATATTGATGGGAAGTAGCTGGGGAGTTAGATAACTTTCTTCTTTAGCATGCCATTCCCCTGGTTTTTAAATTTTCTGATACTACTGGTACGTAACACACTGGATCATCATAGCATTCGGGCTATTCAATCCCTACTCTGGGGCACTGATTGGAATGAACAGTGTGCATATTTAGCGGAATAATGGCAGATGAGTGTTCATGGCAATCTGCGGCCTGGTCATCCCAGCTCTGGAACTTTGGACTATTAGATTGGCACCGCAATCTAACCACAGCACTGTTCGTTGAAAGTGATAAAACGTGCGGCTTTCCATTTGATCGAGTATTTTATATGATAGCATTGCTTTTAATCGCTACATTCATACTTACGTTTTTGTAATGACCTATGTTGATTTCAGGTTAGGAAAACCACAAAGTCGATTCAGGTTTGTGCTTTAGAAGCAGTCCCTTGGCCAGTAATACTATTGCTTTACGCTAGTTTCTGGGAATGTGGGGCAATGCGGGTCGGATCCGCTGATTGTTTTACTTTCAAATTCATCCATTCATTCTTCGTCATCGCGTTTTACATTCTGGTTAATGGATGATTCCGGACTTTTAAATTGTCATTACATTTCGTCTCATTTCGTATCATTACGGGCCAATGACCTAGATGTCAGGCCTCTTTAAACAACAAGCATCACCATCATCATCATCATCATCATCATCTATACATGGTTTTAACCTAACAAGAACTTGTTGTTTTACACACAGGAGGAACAGTGGTTAATTGTGTTAGTTTAGCATCGGCTATTTATCTATAACTGTGGAGAACGGTGGAAATATTGTTGCAGCTTGTCGTACAAGAATGCAAGAAATTATTCTCGAAAAATGATTTCGTTTCCTTTGTGAAATGGTTCCTAACCCCTTTAGTAATTTTAAAGGCATACAAATCTGAATTTAAATGAAAAGATATGAACATTAATATTCTTAAATAAAATACTCAATCGTTGGACCTTCTACTCACACTTGGTTCTTACCTGATTATTTACACATACATTATTTGAAGGGCGCCAGCTACAACTCAGTGCATCAATAAGAGAATGAGATTCTTGAATATCTCTAGGGTGTGGGGTAATAAGCTTACTTTTGACAACATACCATGTAAGTTCTGGGAAAAGGAGATTGGCGTTCGGTTTTCCCATTAAATTTGAGGTTATCTAATCCTGTCATTGAAATAATACGATAAATTCATTTGATAGAACAAAATATTTTCTTTAAATTGTATAGAAAAAATAGTAAGTCTTGCTGCGATAAAACAGATGAGAATATAAAATTATGGCATTGCAACTGAAAGAAACTAGGCATGAGTTTGAATTCTTCTTGACCGGATATTTAACAGTTATACACAAAAATCCCTCACTGGTTCACTTGGCTGTACCTTCAACACTTTGAGTGTAATTACGACGTATTCCTTTGAATTGGTATTTGCTGTAGATGTATCAAGCCTAATTTGGTGATGTATCCTTTTTGTTTCACTGACGAATAAGTATCCATGTGATGACTTCTTGGTAAGTCTGTCCTATATGACTTCATGGAAAGTCTATCCTTCTATGACTTCGTGGCAAGCCTATCCTATCCAACTGCACTGACCGACTGAGGTCTCACCTTCTACTTGACTCCATCACTGTTCACTATCCACTTGACTAATAACTAATGACCAACTGAAGCCTCTCCTTCCTGTTGACTCATTGACTGACCGACGCCTCTCCATCTCGTTCACTCAAAGACCGTTCACTTATCCATTTGACTTCTTCCCTGTTCACCTTCCGTTTAACTAATGACTGACGCTATAGTATACAGCCACCTTATATAGACGTTTGTTGACACAGCTTAGCAATCTCCAAGAATAACTATGATCTACTCCCACCTCGCGACAAATGTTACACCCTGTGGTGAAACCGCCGGCGGCCCCCTAGGTATCTGCAAGAAAGTGAGCTCACCGCTAAATGCTGACGATGACGCAGCAATGACTCTGCAGTTACTCCAGCAGTATTTCGCAATATTACAATGTCAGAAGTTATTGCACACACTACATCCACATCTGATATACAGCAGTTCTTACTGTACATGTTTTTAGTGTTTATCGACACACACACATAACACACACATATATACGTAACAATTTGACTACTATCACGCAAACGACAAGTATTGCAGAATTGAATTTAACAATAATAATAGTTACAATAATAGTAATAATATCACAAATGAAATAATAATAATAATAATAATAATAATAATAATAATAATATAATAATAATAATAATAATAATAATAATAATAATAATAATAATAATAATAATAATAATAATAATACAGATATCATCTTGTAACGAGATTTGGACCGTTACACCTTTTCCACTTACTTCTGATATGAGTTTTTAAAGCATAGTACGATAGTGGAAATGATGTATTATATCTTCTTATTATTATACTTCTTTCTTCGTTTTGCCCGTTTGCAGAGCGCGTTGGAACTTGTTAGCTTCATGATGGTTTTCCTTTCTTCTTCTCCTCCCAAAATCTCTTCATGAACTCGCTATGCTGTTTCTTGCGTTCTTCCGACCATTGCTTCCCTGTGGTTCTTTTAGCCTTTTCCGTGAACGTGTACTTTGCAACCAGATTCCCAAAAGCCTTGCGATCTCTGATGAGATCTTCTGTGATATTAATTTCTTTTAAGTCCTGCTTTATTTCCTCTAACCAGCGTATTTTGTAAGTAGTTATTATTATTATTATTATTATTATTATTATTATTATTATTATTATTATTATTATTATTATTATTATTATTTAGCGTATGGCTCTATATACATACAGTATATATCTCAAACTCAACATTAAAAAGGTTACTGTGGGTGTCTTTCAGTCTCTTAGACACTAATGTCCAGCTCTTCCAGCCAAGAGAGTGCCTCAGGGGTCACTCGGTGAATGTCCTCGATGGAACCAGCAAAGCTCCCAGGGGGCAGTCCTTCAGAATGTGCAGAATGGTTTGCATTTCAGCACCCGAGTCACAAACTGGAGTGTCTTTCCAGCCCCACCGATGCAGAGCAGAAGCTCTTCTTCCTACTCCGCAGCGTATCGTGCTGAGTGTGGTCCAGGTGGAGGGAGGAAGGTTGAACCTAGGCAGTTTTGCAGTTGGATCCTTGATGTTGACAATGCCATGAGGGTGTGATTGAGACCATTCGTGTTTCCATATTTCATCAGGTTTGAAATATGAATTAACTAATTCTTTTGCCGTCTTCCAGGCAGGTTTTCGTGATTTGAGTCTCATTACGGCATTTTCATCTGTATCCTGATGTATTGGGAGGTAACTGTTCTTCGCTATCCTGGTCCACAGTCTAACAAGGACGCTATGCCGTCTGATGTGAGGAGGCTGAATGTTGCTCAGTAATGGTAACCATTCAATAGGAGTAGAGCTCAATGTACCAGATATAATTCTCATTGTGTGGTGCAGTTGTACAGCAACCAGACTAGAGTGGGAGCTATTGAGCCATACAGAGGAGCAATATTCAGCTGGTGAATATAATATTGCTAGAGCAGTTGCTCGTAGTGTGCATGCATCTGCGCCCCATGAAGTACCAGCTAGTCTACCCAGCAAGTTGTTACGGCTTTTAAGCTTAGCAGACAGTTTCTCAAGATGGCGTCGGTAGGTTAAGGACCTGTCTAAAGTTACACCAAGATATTTTGAGTTGGTATTACACGACAGTGTGTGGTTTCCGTACCTCATCGTAGGTTGATAGTTTGGCAGCTTGTTATTTATGTGGAACGTAGCTGCCTCTTTCTGTGGTGGACTAGGTTTCAGGCGCCATTTTTTTGAACTCTGTTGTTTGTATGGAGAGGTTGATATCATCTTTATAGATGAACTTGCAAGATACGGTTTCTAGGAGATCATGGATGTTAAGGGGAAGAAAATGGGAGACAAGACCTATTCTCCAGACTGAATAAAAGTGATTATCGTGTAAAGGATGATTGAAGACCTGCGATCAAATCCATGGAGAAATGTCTGAAGGACTGTTGCAACTTTGATTAAACAGGATGTTCCAGGTCAAGTATATTAGATGCAAATGAACTGAGGTTTCAGCTGGACGTTGGACAGATTTCAAGAAAAGATATCTCGAAGAAAACAGGTAAGGCTTTCGCAGACGGCGTCAACATCGCAAGAGAGGTCTGCTGGGCTTGTAAGCCTTGTAAGTCAGAACTAAGCCCCTGGCATTTCATTTAAGACTGGATTCGGCATCCTTTGGGGATCTGCTGCATCTAATATCATCAAAGATCAGTAGTCGGACTAATAAATAGAGACAATCTTTTCAGTTGGTTGACATAACTCCGCCCATTCGCCTTCAGTGATTGTACAGTATTTATAATTCCGGACTGAGTAACTCAGACGATAGAGCGCTGGTCTTCTGAGCTTGAGTTGTTGAGTTGGAGGTTTATATCCCGGCTTGGTCCGGTGGTATTTGAAGGTGCTCAAATACGCCAGTCTCGTGTCGAAAGATATACTGGCATGTAAAAGAACTCTGCGGGACAACATTCCGGCACCTCGGCGTGTCTGAAAACCGTAAAAGTAGTTAGTGGGATGTAAAACCATTAATATATTGCTATTTATATTCATTTATATGCGTGCATAAAGCAGGTAAGACATAAAGCTGATGAAAGGAAGGGAACTTTATGTTATAGAACACGCACAATGAATAGATACATGAGATGGGTAGCGAGTGTTGGAAGTTTTCATTCTAGGACTGTGTTGAAATATTATCGTAACAAGAATAGGCTACATTCTGGTTCTGGAATTTATTCACCTGGTTCTCCTACACGATGCCATTAATATACACTGCCAATAACACGAGCGATATATTTGTAAATGAATCTAGAGATAAACAGAATAGTGATACATTTTAACATTCGGGTGAAAATAAGACATAGGCAAAAGTGTAAATGAAATGGGAGTGATTTCGGAGCTCGGTACATTTGTTATCATCTGTGTGAAAACATGAGTTTTGGCAGCGTCCAACTGTAATTATTTAGTTCTCAAGTCACTCGAGTGAATTTATTATAGTTTCTTATGGCTGTACGCAGGAATTCAAGAACACTTTTTTCTACTTGTTTAACATCACTTCGGCGAAGAGGAGAGGGCCAGGACTGGAAAGGTAACACCCGAGGGTTTAATAAAGATACCACCTTGGCATTTGTCCCATATGAAAATGGACACAAAAAGCATTGTTCTGATCACAATCATACCACCTGCCGAATGCAAGCTTATAACCATACTTCATACCGCGTAGTCAACTAGCTCAGTACAAGAACAACGCTATTGTATACAAGAATAGATGTAGTTGTAGATTAATACACAGAGGTCTTGACATTTTAAAAGTAAGTTAGCGGGGAAGTTAGTTGTGCGGGTAGAGGCGCGCGGCTGTGAGCTTGCATCCGGGAGATAGTGAATTCGAATCCCACTGTCAGCAGCCCTGAAGATGGTTTTCCGTGGTTTCCCATTTTCACACCAGGCTAATGCTGGGGCTGTACCTTAATTAAGGCCACGGCCGCTTCCTTCCAACTCCTAGGCCTTTCCTATCCCATCGTCGCCATAAGACCTATCTGTGTCGGTGCGACCTAAAGCCCCTAGCGAAAAAAAATATTTTATTGCCTCTAGTATTTCCGACTCCTTGACTGAATGATCAGCGTCGCGGTCTTCGGTTCAGAGGATCCTGGCTTCGATTCCCGGTACTATAGTCGCGTCTGATTAATTTCTCTGGTTCAGGGACTGGATGTTTTTGGTCATTTCAGTACACATCTCTTCATATACAGCAAACATTATACACTGCCAGCCAGCACACTGACATGTAGTAGTGCATACATCCCACAACATAAGGTTAGTATCAGAAAGGGCATCTGACTGTTAAACAGGGCCAAGTCCACATATGCCACACAGTTCTCACTTGCTATCCCACCAGAGCATGGGAAAAAGCGGCAGTAGAAATAGGGAAGAAGAAGGAGAATATGCTTATGCTGTGATAGAGTGTAGCTCAATGAATCGTGTAAAAGTGCTATGTTGGCGGTATTACCTGAGCTAGATGTCGATATACTAGCAAAGAGTTTTTCTTTTTTCATTCCATTATCTTGGTCATTGAACTTTACACTCGCAAGAACAATAACTATGTTCTGGGATATCATAAAACTCTCCATGTAGAACTGAGTTGTGGAAACAATAGTTCGTTAAAGTGCCATGGAAAAATGCCTGCTCACAATAGAAGTGTCAGGTCACTTGGTCTGGAATCGAAGTATTCTCTTCTACCTTCGCTTTTACCCCTTAAAGCAACCTGACTTTTCCGGTTAACTTACAGCACGTGTCTTACAGCGGACAGGCACATACAGTAGACTGTAGACGGAAGTCTATATGTTCCACAAGTCGGCATTTTTATACATCGAACATCTTAAGACCTCCGCCATTTGGCATCTTTACTGACTTAAAAGATGTTGATCTTGATGAAATTTTGTTCTTGGGTCATCCTTGACCATCCACCCGATGTATGAGCGTAAGAAAACATTTTGCCTTACCAGATGGCAGTGAAACCAGGATTCTGTTGTGTGATCTATGGCTGAGTTTTAGTTGATTTTGTCGGTAAACACCAAATATGTTTTTTTTTCTTTTTTTAGATTCCGACATCTTACGGCACGGAGTGCCGAATAGATTTCAACAATCCGAATACCCCTGCCGGATTTGATCCCGTGATCTTTGAATCAGGAAGCCGACACTACCACTGATCCAATGCAGGCAGCTTAACTCTGTCTTAATAACGTTAAGCCAGACTGTGTGGTTCAGACGGTAGAGCCAAAATTGGTATATTCGATTCTGGTTCAGTCTGGTGGTATTTGAAGGCGCCGGTGAATCTACCGACATGTGAAAGAACACACGTGGGACAAACTTTCGGCATCTCTGGAAACATACAAATAGCCAGTAGGACGTAATGGTTAATAATAATAATAATAATAATAATAATAATAATAATAATAATAATAATAATAATAATAATAATAATAATCTGTAGGTCATGTCGACCCACTTTCGCCATCTACCCAGAAAGCAAATGACTTGGCGTTCTCCCGTCCAAGCTCTCGGAGAGTTCCAAATTGATCATGTTGCAATCTCCAAGAGAAACAGTCCTGAGATTATGAATGTCAAGGTAAAGAAAGGCATCAGTGTGGCCTCAGATCATTATATGTCTCTTATCAAATTCAAACCAGTTCCCGCAAACACAAGGAAGACAACCAAACAGATCACACGCTTTGACAATGATAAACTTCGGCAAAGGGTCGAGGAGTTCCAGGAGAAGGCTAGACCAAATGACTGTGACTTTAACAACGCCAAAAGTCTCCTTGATGAGGCCGCTAAAGACGTTGCAGAAATCAAGAGAAGCAAAAAGCATGCCTGGTGGAATGGTACCTGCGAATCAGTCCTCCAAGAAAGACTCAATGCGTGGAAACAGTACTACTCCACGAAATCAGAAAATGATTGGGAAACCTACAAAACCCAACGTGCCCAAGCAGCTAGGGTGTTCAGAACTGAGAAACGTAAATACGAAAAATCTCTCATTGAAAATATAGAACAAAACTTTAGGAAGAATGAAAGCAGAGAGCACTACAGAGCCTTCAAACGCAAACTCACTGGCTATAAACCACCATCTCTATGCTTTGAGCGAAAGGACGGCACACTGGCGACGTCAAATGAAGAAAATTGCAGCATTCTGGCAGATTACTTCAAGAATTTACTTAACTGCTCTAAACCGCAAAGCGCCATTGAGACCAACGAACCCTTACTCAGATACCCAGATTCCAGACCACCCGACAGAGATGAAATCAAGCGCCACATTGCCCGTCTCAAAAATAACAAAGCGCCGGGGGAAGACTCAGTAGTAGCAGAACTATGGAAATATGCCCCAGAAGAATCACTGGATATCTTGCAAAAGCAAATAGAAGAAATGTGGAACAAGGAGACCCTACCCGAAGATTGGAAAATAGCTTTGATCCATCCATTACACAAAAAAGGCAGCATGAAGAACATCAACAACTACAGAGGAATATCTTTGCTACCCGTGACTTACAAAATTCTATCACTTGCCATCCTGGAGCGTTTGGAAGCACAAGTCGAACATCAAATAGGTGAATACCAAGGAGGGTTCAGAAAAGGTCGCTCAACAGCTGAACAGATCCAAAATCTCAAAACGATCATCAGATATTGTAGACTAAGGTCCAAGCATTATGTGTCTGTCTTTGTGGACTTTAAGAAAGCGTACGACTCCATTGACCAGGAAGTCCTGCTAAACATCTTAAATGAATTTGGAGTTGATTTGAAACTGCTGGCATTAATTAGAGCCACCCTGACCGATACAAAATCCAAGGTGAAGTTCCACGGATGTCTCTCGCATTCCTTTGACATCAAAACAGGAGTCCGACAAGGTGATGGGCTATCCCCGATACTCTTCAACTGTGTTCTTGAAAAGATCATCAGAACCTGGCGGGTGAGATTACAGGAAACCAACTACAGTCCATTGAGAATAGGAACCAAATCCAAGGGGATCGCAACAGACTGCTTAGCATTTGCTGATGATATTGCTGTTCTCTCAAATGACATAGAAACCGCTAGAGCTCAAGTTGAAATTTTAAAGGAAATTGCCGAACAAACTGGTTTGCAGATATCGTTTGAGAAAACAGAAGTAATGACTAACATCAAAGAGGCTCCACCAAAACTCCATACAAAATACGGGGACATCACCCGAGTAACTAAAGAAATCTTTCACTTTTTTGATTCAAATCCCAAAACCACAATTCCCTGGTTTAGAAATACCAAAGAAGACCTGCAAATGCTACATATCTCAGCTGAAGACGCCCTTAACAGAGATCTCTTCCGCAAGAAAATATTGACGAACGGGCTAAACCGAGACGAGCAACCGAAGAGAAGACACGGTGCCCCTTGGACAGAGGAGCGTAAGCAGGCCCACTCACAAAGAATGAAGGAAATTTGGGCTCTAAAGAAGGCCAAGTTCAGTGTCAAATGCAACAAGAGTTAACGTGGTCTTTGATGGCCCCAGCGAATTATATATATAATAATAATAATGTTTGTTGTGTCTCTGGTAATGATATTTGTTTGCAAGCCTCCGTGGCTCAGTGGAGGCGGGACAGGTTTTTCTCCGGGAACTCCGGTTTCCCTGTCATATTCCATTCCAGCAACATTCTTTAATATAATTTCATCTGATAGGAGTGCGATAGGCTTCGGCAGCCAGCACAATTCCTATCCTCGCCGCTAGATGGGGGCTTCATTAATTCCGTTCCTGACCCAGTCGAATGACTGGAAACAGGCTGTGGGTTTTCATTCAGTTGTTTGGACTTAAGTTGGGAATGCAGTAAGTGCGTCGAAATTTGAAATAAGGTCCCAATCCGTTGCCAAGTGATTATTAATACATACCACTTTCCGGATAGCCACTGTTAGTGCCAGATTGGAACAACCGATTTCTGAAGAGTAGAGTTCACTTTTCTTTTGCGGAGTAGGTTTAACTGCTTGACTGCAAATGTAGGTATGTCAGTCATCTAATCATCAGGCCGACGCTACGCAAAGAAGTAGAGTTCAAGTTCTTGGGCTGACTACTGTAGAAAGTAAGTTAATGTCATATCGACCAGGGTAGTATCACGCTGCAGGCAATGTGGCTGCTGTTTGCTGGATGTTATTTATTATCATATTTGTTCATAATCAGCAGACCAGACTGCAAATGGATAATACAATTTCACTACAACCCTATTCATAAATCCATGAGGCGTAGGATTTTGATTTATTTCAGTGGGAGGAGCTGACCTGCGATGACCTGATCTGATATCCAAGTGATATTTTCATGCTGATTACCGCTACTGACGTGTGTGGTGATTTAATTATATTCCCCAATAAAAAATATTCATTAATGCAGGGTTATTCGTGATAATTCATGACAAAAGGGCTGATGAGCTGTGTACAGCGGTTCGCAGAATACTTGCCACAAGACCCCAAACTGATAAATCTTCGCGGGAAAAAAAGAATGGAGATTACTTATGGAAGTGGATGATTGCTTAGTTGTTTTATGAACATGTGGGCTATCTGAAGTTCTGAATGCGCCAAAACAAGCAGTACTGAAATTGCGTACTTGCTCTGAACATCAAGATACATCATACAATATGCAAGGTGACGACGGTCATATACGCAGTTCACGTTGTTTCTGACCACCTTGTATATTCTGAATTTGTTGCTGAGGGCAGTATAAATCATACATCGTTAGTGCTCATATCCTCAGTCCCGTATTAATATGGTTGAACATTATAGTTCTCATTTAAAAGAGTGAGGGCATATGACGCTGTTGATGGTGATTCGTCCGTCGGATGGGGACGTTAAGCCTTGAGCAGACCCCTTGGTGCTATTCGACAGGAGTAGGCTATATGGCGGCACCGGGTTTCACCCTGTCCCTACTGTCATATATCACATCATTCATTTCATCTCATTAACTCCTCCGATAAGGTTGACGTCAGGAAGGGCATCTGGTCATAAAAACCCTCCACGACAGTTTCATCTCACCTCATACCCGACCCTTTAGGAAAAAGGGACAAGCGTTGGACTAACATTTAAAAGACTCCTAAACTTATTGTGGCGATTGTTGAAATGCGTATAGATGCGCTTAAAATGTAATATATGTCGCAGGATGTATAACCATATAACGCTATATAACTCCGCCGGTACAGCATGTGTTTAAAATATGTACCCACAAGTATCACACATTGTTCATAACTGTCCTGTATTGTCCAACATGCTGATGAACACAGATTCTACAAAACAATAAAAAAATATTAAAGCAAGAAGAAGAATATATCTTTTCTCTAATCCAGGAACATTCCTAGCTGGATTATCTGACTGGAAAACATATTCTTTCAGCATGCCCCAACTGCAAGAGAACATACAGTCATTTCTTGTATAATTGCGGCTACCTGTAATCATCAACGTGTTCGACAATCTACAGAACCGTTATGAACAATGTGTGAGACGTAAGGGTGCACATTTTGAACGTATATGGTATCGACGCTGTTAGATGCGTGTCACCTTGCTTGTTATACTGACGTATCTTGGTGCTCCGAGCATGTCTATAGTATCAGTGCCGTTTTTTGTGCCACATACTTGTCTAACATACTAATTAGCAGTGGGCGTGAAATGATAATGTAGCCTATGATGGTGAATTAAAAATAATCTAACTTTCCACGATATGCAATCTGTGACAATAAAGTTCGGTGAATGTTTTTTTTTCGTGTGGCTATTTCTAGCCGAGTGCAGCCCTTGTAAGGCAGACCCTCCGATGAGGGTGGGCGGCATCTGCCTTGTGTAGCTAACTGCGTGTTATTGTGGTAGAGGATAGTGTTATGTGTGATGTGTGAGTTGCAGGGATGTTGGGGACAGCACAAACACCCAGCCCCCGGGCCATTGGAATTAACCAATGAAGGTTAAAATCCCCGACCCGGCCGGGAATCAAACCCGGGACCCCTCTTAACTGAAGGCCAGTACGCTGACCATTCAGCCAACGAGTCGGACGGTGAATGAAGTCAGAGCGGTCGATCCGGCAACAGTGGCGACACACAACGCTGCACCTGCGTAGCAGCACGTTTTGACCACCTGCTCCCAAGGTTGTTCAGTTGAGCATCGTATGTGTGCCGTGTAAGACCTGTTTGACACAGTGCGTGTTTAGTGCGTTGGTTCTAAACTGTGAACAAGATCATGAACGACCAAAAGATCAATGCACAGTTTTGTTTTAAGCTTGGCAAGACGCCGAAAGAAACGCATGCGATGCTGGTACGTGTTTATGAAGATCAAGCACTGTCCTTGAAGAGTGTGGACGAGTGGTTCGCCGTTTTCGAGGAGGCCGGGAAAGTGTTTCTGACAACCCCCGTAACAGAAGACCGGCGACCGCCGTCAGTGAAGAAAACATTCAGAAGGTGAGGACATTAATCACGAACGATCAGCGATTAACTGTACGCATGATAGCGGATGAACTGCAGATTAACCCAGAAATTAGGGAAGAGGAAAACGTGTTCTCGTCTTGTGCCACATCACTTGACTGACGATCAGAAGCAGGCACGTTTAGAGGCTTCACAGGATTTTGTCGAAACGGCGGATGCGACACCAAATTTCTTGAACTGTATCGTCACTGAGGATGAAACCTGATGTCTTAGGTACGACCCTGAAACGAAACGGCAAAGCATGGAATGGCGTTGTCCGGGATCCCTATCGTCGGAAAAGTTCAGAGCCGAAAAGTCACGCATCAAACTCGCTTTGAAAAGAAGGAGATTTGACGATATTCCTGACATCCAACGAAACGTGACGAGGCTTTTGAACACCATCCCAAAGGAAGCCTTCTTGCAAAGTTTCCAGGACATGTATCCCCGATCTCAACAATGCATAGTTATGGGAGGGGACTATTTCGAAGGACAGTAAGGTCACTGTCGTGCATTGTTCATCTATGTTGTTAGTACAGGAGTATTCACCGAACTTTGTCACAGGTTGTATACAGGCTGGCCGGAGACAACGAGAACCGGTTATATGAGCGTTACAGGATTGGTCGTACTGATAAAAAATTTGAAAAATAATTCGATATCTCGCGCCGTTGTCATTTCATCAGCTGCTGAAGTTAGCGAATCAGATCGCTTCCCAGGCGAATTCACACGGGCTTTGCGCAGCGATGTTGGTAAATCTTCACGTGGCTTGGACCGGCTTGAGAGCCATGCCGAGAAATGAGCATCAAACACAAACACAACGTGGGTTGCAGCCAGTGTCACCGTAGCGCAGTTGCTGAGGCGCGATCCTGCCAGCTCCGAGATACCTGTTCAAATTCCTCCCACCGAGCTTGATAGCTGCAGTCGCTTAAGTGAGGCCAGTATCCAGTAATCCGGAGATATTGGGTTCGAGCTCCATTGTCGGCAGCCCTGAAGATGGTTTTCCGTGGTTTCCCATCTTCGCACCAGGCAAATGCTGCGGCTGTACCTTAATTAAGGCCACGGCCGCTTCCTTCCAATTCCCAGGCTTTTCCTCTCCCATCGTCGTCATAAGACATATCTGTGTCGGTGCGACGTAAAGTAAGAACCAAAAAAATCCTCCCATCACGAAGTTTTTCCTTCGATTGGTGCTCTCAAGCCCGTCTTATGCTACGTGCACTCAAAGCGCATTTGAATTCACCCGCGAAGCGATATGATTCCTTAATGTCAACAGCTGATGAAATGACAACGGTGCGAAATATCGAATTGAAAATTAAAATCCACAGCCTGTTTCCAGTCATTCGACCGGGTCAGGAAATGGAATGAATGAAGCCCCATCTAGCGGCGAGGATGGGAATTGTGCCGGCTGCCGAAGCCTGTCGCATTCCTCTGGGGCAATGATTAATGACTGACGGATGAAATGAAATGATATTGGAGAGTTTTGCTGGAATGAATGATGACAGGGAAAACCGGAGTACCCGGAGAAAAACCTGTCCCGCCTCCGCTTTATCCAGCACAAATCTCACATCGAGTGATCGGCATTTGAACCACGGAACTCAGCGGTCAGAGGCCGGCGCGGTGTCGCTTGACGCACGGCGGCACGCGAATTATCGAATTATTGTTTTTCAAATAAGTTATCAATATGAACACTCTAACGCTCATTAATTGTTTAGAAGGGTTATAGGGAGGTACATTCAGGGAAACGGAGTGGTCTAGGGAGCGGTGACAAGGGTACAGGGATGTGGAAGTCAAGCAGGGATGACATAAAAATGTTAATGTAGAACTGTAGAAGTATTGTAAAGAAAGGAATAGAATTAATTTAATAGATATGTACTCACCAGATATTGTAATAGGAGTTGAATCATGCCTGAGAAATGATATAACGGATGCAGAAATTTTCTCACGGAACTGGAGTATGTATCGTGGAGATAGGATATGAATGGTAGGAGGGGGGGGGGGGGGGGAATATTCATTCTGGCGAAAGACGAATTCCTAAGCTACGAAAATGTTGAAGATGTCAAACATGAAATTCTAGGTGTGAGGCTCATTTCTAAAGATAATAGGTAGCTTGAGATCTTTGGAGTGTACAGACCAGGAAAGGGTAGCGCTGACGCTGATTCGGAATAATTTGAGAGGATAATCTGCTGTCGGGGAAACGATATGGAAAGGAACGTGATTGTAGCGGGAGATCTCATTTTACCAAATGTCAATTGGGAAGGGAATGACAGGAAGCATGACCAAGAAATGGCAAATAAGTCAATATGGGTAGGGCAGCTGATTTAGAAAGTGATGGAACCAACTAGAGGGAAGAATATTCTGGACCTGGTGCTGGTAAAACCAGATGAGCTCTATAGTAATAGATGGTACTAGTGATCACGAAGCTGTTTTTGTTGTAGTTAAAACAGGCATGAGAGAGTTTCTAAAAATAAACTATGATCGGTGGAAAACGGTAAAAAAAAAAGTATGTAAACAGACTCATGGATGGGTTTAAAGCAATTGTTGAGGAATGTAAAAAGAGGTTGGTACTTTTATAGGTGGTAAATATTGGTAAAGACCCACTTTATTATAACAGAGTATTAAGAGACTAAGAAGGAAGTGCAGACTGGAAAGAAATAGAGTTCGAAATGGCTGCGGAAGTAAAGAGAAATTGAAGTAACTTACTAGGAAATTGAATCTATCAAAGAAGTCAGCTAAGGATAACATGATGGCAAGCATAATTGGCAGTCATTCAAATTTTAGTGAAAAATGGAAGGATATGTGTGGGTACTTTACGGCATAAACAGGTTCCAAGAAGGACATTCCAGGAATCATTAATGAACAAGTGGAGTGTGTATGTGACGATCTTCAAAAGGCAGAAGTATTCAGTCAGCAGTATGTAACGATTGTTGGTTAAAAGGATAATGTCCAAACGGAGGAGGTGACTTACACTAAAGAAGTATTAAAATTTACCTATGATAACAGTGATATTTACAAGACACAAAAGTTGAAAACTAGAAAAGCGGCTGGAATTGATAAGATTTCTGGGGATATACTAAAGACAATAGGTTGGGGTATAGTACCAAATCTGAAGTACTTATTTCATTATTGTTTACATGAAGAGCTATAACAAATGAATGGAGAGTTGCTATAGTAGCCCTTGTGTATAAAGGAAAGGGTGATAGACATAAAGCTGAAAATTACAGGCGAGTCAGTTTGACAGCATTGCATGTAATATTTGGGAAGGCATTCTTTCTGATTATATTAGACATGTTTGCGAAATTAATAACAGGTTCGACAGAAGGCAGAAGCTCAACTTGTAGGATTCCAGCAAGTTATAGGAGATATCTTGGATTCAAGAGGTCAAATGTACTTTATCGCGAATGACCTGTCTAAGGCATTTGATAGGGTTTATCATGAGAGACTACTGGCAAAAATGAGTGCAATTGGACTAGATGAAAGAGTGAATGAATGGGTTGCTATATTTCTAGAAAATAAATCTGAGAGAATTAGAGTAGTCGAAGCTTTATCTGACTCTGTAGTTATTAAGAGGGGAATTCCTCAAGGAAGTATTGTTGGACCTTTATGTATTCATATATATAAATGATACGAGTAAAGAAGTGGAATCAGAGATAAGGCTTTTTGCGGATGATGTTATTCTGTATAGAGTATTATATAAGTTACAAGATTGTGAGCAACTGTAAGAATTACTTCGGCAATGATGAGATGGACAGCAGGTAATGGTATGATAATGACAAACGTGGTTCAAACTCAGGTTGCGAGTTTCACAAATAGGAAAAGTCCTCTCAGTTTTAAATACTGCGTTGATGGGGTGAAGATTCCTTATGGGGATCACTGTGTGTACCTAGGTGTTAATATAAGGAAAGATCTTCATTGGGGTAATCACATAAATGGGATTGTAAATAAAGGGTACATATCTCTGCACTTGGTTATGAGGGTGTTTAGGGGTTGTAGTAAGAATGTACAGGATAGGGCATATAAGTCTCTGGTAAGACCCCGAACTAGAGTATGGTTCCAGTGTATGGTACCCTCACCAGGATTACTTGATTCAAGAATTGGAAGAAAATCTAGAAAGAATTAGAGTAGGTGAAGCTTTATCTGACTCTAGTTATTAAGAGGGGAATTCCTCAAGGCAGTATTGTTGGACCTTTATGTTTTCATATATATATATATAATATATAAATGATATGAGTGATAAGGCTTTTTGCGGATGATGTTATTCTGTATAGAGTAATAAATAAATTACAAGATTGTGAGCAACTGTAAGAATGACTTCGGCAATGTTGAGATGGACAGCAGGCAATGGTATGATAATGACAAACGTGGTTCAAAGTCAGGTTGCGAGTTTCACAAAAAAAACCCAGCTCGATTGGTTTTAGGTGTTTTCCGACAGAAGAGTAGCGTTACATAAATATTGCAAAGTTTGGACTGGGAAGACTTGGGAGAAAGGAGACGAGCTGCTTGATAAGTGGTATGTTCCGAGCTGTCAGTGGAGAAATGGCATGGAATGACATTAGTAGACGAATAAGTTTGAGTGGTGTCTTTAAAAGTAGGAAATATCACAATATGAAGATAAAGTTGGTTTTCAAGGGGACAAATTGGAGCAAATATTCGTTTGTAGGAAGATGTTCAGTAACTTTCCAATTTCGTTGAAAGCATGTAAGGCTACGAAAACAACAGATAGGGAATCTGCCATCTGGGCGACTGCCATATAGTATACAGATCAGTATTTATTGTTTGAACATGAAATAACTAAAAGTAGTTTAAGTCGTTTGGATTGTGCATTACTCATTTATTATAATTTACTTTTATAAATACAAAATCATTTTTATAAGGACTGCCTTGAAGAACGACATAATTATTAGAATGAAATGTCTCCCACTTTTGACTCTGACATGCTTCGAAAATTGACATTATGGTTAGAAGTTGATTATTTTTTATATCCGAAGGCATTCATCAACAGGAATACTCGACAGAAGTTTTCCCATTCAGAGTTCCACTACTTACTTCGATCTGCCAAGAAAACTGTCTAGCACGTAGAGAGATCCGAAGAAATTGACTTCGTACCAACTCCTTGTTTAAGTGGAGGAGAATCCTATCTCCCTAATGTAACGGTAGTGCTGTAAAAACTACATTCCGCCTGATTGGAGCTTAAAAGCATACACAGGCGAACGATAGAACTTCTTCCTAGCGACCGTCTTAGGATATTTGAACTTTATACAGTGTATGTCTTGTACTGTTAATAAAGAAAAAGCAATATTATTCATAATAATAGTGATGGGAATAACATTGATTAAATAAAACTAGCCGGGTTCAGTGGCTCAGACCGTTGAGGCGCTGGCCTTCTGACCCCAGCTTGGCAGGTTCGATCCTGGCTCAGTTCGGTGGTATTTAAAGGTGCTCAAATACTTCAGCCTTGTGTCGGTAGATTTACTGCCACGTAAAAGAACTCCTGTAGTACGAAATTCGGGCACCTCGGCGTCTCAGAAAACCGTCAAAATAGTAGTTAGTGGGACGCAAAAACAATCAAATTACTATTATTGTTATTATTATTATTATTATTATTATTATTATTATTATTATTATGAAATAAAACTACACTTTTTCAACAGGCTAGATATCACTATTGGCTGGGAGGTACTTGAAGTGGGACGAGTTATTCCTTAAATATAGGCTACGAATTCAAAGAACTTTAAATTACTTGGAGACAGAACTCGATCCGATTTTTCCCAGTGATCATTCCGGTATTAAAAGATGCATTGCTGGTCATTAGATCAAGAAGCAGATTTATTGGTCACTGTACCCATCATATACACGTGACATGATTCCTTCTGCAGTTCGATACGACGTATAGAATACAGAATACGTACATACATTAGTTGTGTGTGGTCCCATTACGGACAACAATAAGCGTTGCTACATTTCGCGACATTGAGACGAAGAAATTTAGTTTGAATGTCCGTCTGGAGTATCTCTGCCCATGCTGCTTCGATGCGTTCGTCCGCTGTGTCGCAGGGTGTCCTAACGGCAGGCTAGTCGTCCGATCATGGACTGCACGTTTTCGATGGGCGAGATCTCCAATGAACGTGCAGTCCAAGGAAGCAATGTGATGGAACTGTAGAACGATATGTGCCGATCTGATCCCCTATCCGTTCATTGTCGTCCATAACTCGAGGTGCCGGGCCAGAATGACGGTGCATAGTGTAGGACTCGGCCCGCCATAGGCCCTACGCCCCCGTGCCGTCAGACACGGGCGTGACCATCGTGGTGCTGCAAGCAGAAGCAGGATTCCCCGGAGAAGACGGATATTAAGACAGGTACTGTTGCACTGTCTCAAATGAAGCTTTACTTCCACCGCCAATTTTTGCCTTTACTTGGCAACTCTGCTGCTCTAAATCCATATTTTTCTGCTATCTCCGTGCAGTAATTGAACAACATTGACTAAAATAATCTTCCTTTCTGAAAATATCGGAAAATTTCAAGTGTGTTGTTCTTCACTGATTTTACAACGTAGCGTAGACTACTGGACTAGGGTCTTTGATGATGTGTCTCATTGCGTTAGAACTCGTCTGAGTAATATTAAATCAAATAAAATATTGATATTTTAAATGTATTCAAGCTCTTATCTACTGCTGGCACGGTCAATCTGTGGAATTTCCTGTAGAGCCACAGAATAGCTTCGAAGTTATCTAAGAAATATTATATAACTATTTATTTGCAAGTAAAATAAAATGAATAGTGTTCAAATATGAAAAACCTCCCTATTTCTCGTGGTTGTGGGCTCGTATCCCACTGGTGTCCGGTTGGCTATTTTTGTTCTGTACTTAACATCTCTTCAACATTTACTATACAGGGTGAAGCGTAATTCGCGCACTCGGGCGTCGCAGCGCGACGCCTCACATGCCAGCAGTAAAAAAATGTGTCTTACAAAATTTCGTCTTGCGAGTATATCCGGCAGGAAAACGACGTTGAAGAGTAGCAGTCTGGCAACACTGTAACCACATGTAGGGTAACTACCTCTGTCAGCAGAAGTTAGTCGTACTGTACAGTTGGTGCAGTGGGTAGAATTTTTGGTTGGCATGCAGGAGGTCGATGGTTCGATCCTGGGTTGAGGCGCATTTTTTATTTGCTAATTTCCAACGTAACGTAACGTAAGGCCCTAACGAAATGTAATGGACCTGAACGAGGCAAGAATAATAGTTGGTACTAATCTATAGGACCATTGGAGGAGGGTACAAAGAAGGGTACAATGAAAACAGGTTTCACATCTAGTAGATGAAGTGGTGCGAATAAATTCACGCCCACGACGTGGAAAGGGCGCCTTTCAAAGCTGACCAATGAAAACGATTGTTCGTCCATATCTAGGATCGTAGTATGTAAGGGCAAATGGTTTCTAGAGGACCCAGTGCAATCGCTGTTGACGATTAAGATGCCAGATACCATACCACCTGGACTACATTTACGAAATAAAAAACATACGCCTCAACCCAGGATCGACCACTCGACCTCCTGTATGCTAACCCAAAACTCTATCCACTGCACCAGCTGTACTGTACGGCTAACTCCTGCTGACAGAGGTAGTTACCCTGCATGTGGTTACAGTGTTGCCAGACTGCTACTCTTCAACGTCGTTTTCCTGCCGGATATACTCGCAAGACGAAATTTTGTAAGACACATTTTTTTATTGCTGGCATGTGAGGAGTCGCGCTGCGACGCCCGAGTGCGCGAATTACGCTTCACCCTGTATGTGCGTAACACGACCTAATATGTTGAATGTCGATTTCGAATATTATTATTATTATTATTATTATTATTATTATTATTATTATTATTATTATTATTATTATTATGTGTGTTACTAAGATACTAAGAGAATAATGGGTTCTGTAATGGAGGGTAAGAGAAGTAGAGGGAGTCCAAGGCGACGATGGTTAGACTCAGTTTGTAACGATTTAAAGATATTAGGTAGAGAACTAAATGAGGCCACAGCCCTATTTGCAAATAGAGGATTTTGGCGACGTTTAATAAATTGACAGAGTTCTTCTAGGCTGACCGCTGAAAGACATAACGGTCTATAATGATGATGTATGTATGTGTTATAATGTGACATTTTGAAAATTCAGTCAATTAGGTACATTGTTTGTGGTTTCCTTTATTGATTTTCCCTCATTGATATTTTTCCTACCGGGCGAGTTGGCCGTGCGGTTAGAGGCGCGCGCGCAGCTGTGAGCTTGCATCCGGGAGATAGTGGGTTCGAACCCCACTATCGGCAGCTCTGAAGATGGTTTTCCGTAGTTTCGCATTTTCACACCAGGCAAATGCTGGGGCTGTACCTTAATTAAGGCTATGGCCGCTTCCTTCCCACTCCTAGCCTATCCCATCGTCGCATAAGACCTATCTGTGTCGGTGCTACGTAAAGTAGCCCGCAAAAAGAAAGAAACCGAATATATTTCTCCTTCAGTATAGAAAATACTTCGTGCCCTCTCCTATTTGAATGGTTGTCTGTATTTGCGTTCCTGTCGGCGCTATATCAATGGCCACCAACGTAAGGAGATAGGCCTACATGGTTTAATATATTGAGAATGTATAGAATCCAATAATCTCCAAGTTTTAATAAATCCTCCCACATAATTCTTTTGACTGATTTCAGGGTTTTTGAAATGATTTTGGGGGGGGGGATTAAAGCGAAGAAGATACAGGGATAAATTAATATTTTTGCGGCTTTTTTTACACGTTAAGACTCGTCTCGACGTGTGTGAGTCGTACCACCCAATCGCGAAATGAGGACACACAAATGACAATAGTTAAATGACCATTCCAGGTGTAGGCTTTGTGTTGTCGCAAGATGGCAGAATTGTACGATGGGTGTAGGAGTACTGAATTTATTGATTTACGAATTGATACGGCTCAGAATCAATACGCTTTATTTTAATTCATTAAATATTTTCTAATTCATCGGGATCTTTCAGTATCATATTCCTACGTGATTGTAGTTCACGCCTGAGATATCTGATAAACGCTTCGCAAATGGACCTGGAAAGTGGTACATATCCACCAGTGATAATATCATTCCATTTATCTTTCGGTAGATCAGTCCATGTTGTGAATAATGCTGTATGTTTTTATTACGAAGATGTGAGTTGTTAAATATCTAGAATTTCAGAATGTAACGTCAGCAGTAACATCACAGTATTTTCAATTTTCACTCAACGTTGTAGAATTTACTGTAATATATTGCTAATGGAATTAAATAGGATTTTAGACTAAGGCCTATAACCTTTGAGTGTTAATGTTCGAGAATGGAACTATAAAACATCTATCGTTATTCGATCGTTATTAATCGTGCTTAATCAGTGTAAATAGATAAGAGGAGAAAGGAATTTTACCGTCGTATTGTTCATGAAATTTAATATGTGAACATACTGTTGGGAGTTAAATGTTGATTATAAAGGCCTTCTGAATTTTCTCTAACCAATAATAATAATAATAATAATAATAATAATAATAATAATAATAATAATAATAATAATAGTAAGAAGAAGAAGAATACCTGAAGAGTTGGCCGTGCGGTTAGGGGTGCGCAGCTGCAAGCTCTATCCGGGAGATAGTGGGTTCGAACCCTACTGTTGGCAGCCCCGAAGATGGTTTTCCGTAGTTTCCCATTTTCACACCATTCAAATGCTGGGGATGTACCTTAATTAAGGCCACGACCGCTTCCTTCCCATGCCGGGCTGAGTGGCTCAGACGGTTAAGGCGCTGGCCTTCTGACCCCAACTTGGCAGGTTCGAACCTGGCTCAGTCCGGTGGTATTTGAAGGTGCTCAAATACGTCAGCCTCGTGTCGGTAGATTTACTGGCACGTAAAAGAACTCCTGCGGGACTAAATTCCGGCACCTCGGCGTCTCCGAAAACCTTAAAAGAGTAGTTAATGGGACGAAAAACAAATAACATTATTATTATTACTTCCTTCCCATTCCTAGACCTTTCCTGTCCCATAGTCTCCAGAAGACCTATCTGTGTCGGTGCGACGTAAAGCAAATAGCCAAAAAAAAAAAGTAATAATAATATGCATGTACTGTATATGCAGAATTTTCAGCAAAAGTGCAAGAAAAATATAATTGAAACGGCATGTTGAGTAATTTCAGAAGTATCTTTTTTAAATGCCTTGGAGAAATAATTCTTCCTCCGGGATTAGACAGTTTGGCCAATACAGAAATGGCCTCGAAACTTCAGAAGGCATTTAGACTGACATGGGATCAGTACAATAAACGAGTAATGTCACGTAATGCTAAATTGAAGTCACAAAATAGTTATCCTACCGAAAGCTCTATATGCATCAGAAACCTGAACTTTAAGAGGTCATTCTAAAATTGCAGATATTGAAAAACAAGAACGTAACATTCTTAGGAAAATTTTTCTGAACCTATATTAGTTGTAGCAGAGGTACTAATTAAATTGAAAATAACATGGAAAGGAAAGAAGAAGAAATTAATATTGAGAAACTGAAGGTCAAAGACAAGTGCAAAGAGGTAGAGGATGAGTATCGTGACAATGATACGCTAGGAAATGAAACAGAAAATGTAGAAAGGAGATTGTGAAACTTTTAAAAATGAGATAAACGGAGCAGCTAAGAAAACGCTTTGAGTCAAGGAGAGGAAAAGGACAAAGAAGGAATAGATAACATCAGAAATTATAAGCAAAATGGAGGATCGTAGGAAATGGAAAACAGTAAGGAAAGCGTAACTACAGGAAGTTAAATAATTAATTAAGAAGAGAAACGGAAACAGCAAAGAAGAAATGGTTGTCAGAGAAGTGTGATGAGATGGAGTAACTGGAGAAAGAAGGGAAATATGACTTGATGTACAAAGAAGCAACAAATGTAGATTTCAAGGAAAAGAGAAGGAACAACATCAATAAGGAAATAGAGGCTACCGATGGCACAATGATATGTGAACCCCAAGAAATAATGAAAAGATGAGAAAATACATAGAATGGCTATAGGGCCGGGACAACCGACCAAGTGAAGAAGAACATGAATTAGAGGAGGAAGATATGGTTAAAGGGAATGATAAAGGGGAAACCATACTGAGAAGAGAGATCGCTAGTTGTTTTACGTCGCACCGCCACAGATAGGTCTTATGGCGACGATGGGACAGGAAAGGCCTAGGAATGGGAAGGAAGCGGACGTGTCCTTACTTAAGGTACAGCCCCAGCATGTGCCTGGTAAATGTGAAACCACGGAAAACCATCTTCAGGGCTGCCGGCACGTGGATTCGAACCCACTATCTCCCAGATGCGAGCTCACAGCTGAGCGCTCCTAACCGCACGGCCAACTCGCCTGGTTGAAGATCAGATTCTTGTTCAGCTGTTAAAAGTGTTAAATTACGAAGGAAGAAAGGGGTTGATTGGATTATGTAATCAGATATATAAGACAGAAAAATTGCCAAAGGACTTTAGTAAAATCATCTTAATGCCTTTGGAAAAGAAGAAAAGAACAGCAAAAAATGTGAAGAGCATAGTGCATTGAGTCTAATTTCACATGGAGCCAAAGTCTTACTGCAGACGCTCAACAGAAGGATATATGGAAAGCTGAATAACTTTATAGGTAGAAAACAATTTGGTTTCAGGCGAGGAGTTGGAACAAGAGATGCCATTGGGCTATTACGGGTGACAGCAGAGAGGCACATAGAGAAAAATAGGAAGGTTTATGCTGTATTTATTGATCTTGAGAAGGCTTTTGACTGTGTCAGATGGGACAAATTGATGACAATCCTAAAGAAACATGGAGTTCATTGGAGGGATAGAAGGCTAATTAAGAATTTGTATTTATGCCAGAGAGCAAGAATGAAAATAGGAGATGAGATGAGTGAAGAAATTGAATTAAGAAGAGGTGTATGACAGGGCTGCTCTTTATCACCGACACTGTTCAACATCTGTCTCGAAGAAATAATCAATGAACGTTTTAATGGTAAAAGTGGAGTTTGTGTTGGAGGTAGGAGAGTAGAGTGTATAGGATTTGCAGATGATATGGTTGTGATGGGAGAAAGCGAACGTAAAATTATACAAACGTTAGATGAATTTTCAACATGTAACAAAAGAATATGAGATGAGAATTAATAAGAAGACCACAAGTTTGATAATTGGAGGAAGAGGTAGAAGTTGTCGTATTAGTTAAGAGGGAGAAGTGTTGGAGAAGAACGAAGTATGTTGCAAATCATTAGAAGGAGAAAAATGAACTGGATCGGACATTGTTTGAGGAGGAATAGAAGGAATGGTGAAAGACAAACGAGGAAGAGGAAGGAAAAGATATCAAAAGTTGGACATTGTCAAAGGAGAGAAATGTTTGGACATGAAAAACTTGGTGCAGGACAGGCAAAAGTGGAAGAGGTTCATCCCATGACAACACCTGCCACAAGGCAGAATACCTGAATGATGATGATGATGATGATGCAAGAAAATGGAATTTGGATCAAAAGTCGAACTGCAGAACTCTATAGTCACACAGATAGTTGCATCAATACTGTACGGAGGAGGCGTTTGTAATTTTTTCGACATATTTTCAGGATGGATAATAATCGACTCACGAGAATATTATTCAATGTAATACATTTCCAAAACATGAGAATAAATTGGCTCGAGGAAACAAGAGGGGATCTGAATGAATATAACCTCAGGAAAGACATCATGAAACATCTTCAAGTCTTCAAGACCTTAGTAAATGAACACTCATTAATGGTGAAAGCTAGCAGCAGGACTGGTACATAATGATCAGAAGAACGGAAGAGGCCACACAGTGAGTTTATGACGAGTTTTTGGAAGAATAGAAAGGCGAAAGTCATCAAGCCAAAGACAAGTTCCAACGCGCTGTATGATTGGGCATAACGAAACAACAACAACAACAATAATAATAATAAAATAATAACAATCATAGTCATAATACTATTGGCTCTACGTCCCACTGACTACAGTTTTACGCTTTTCGGATACGCCGAGGTGTCGGAATATAGCCCCGTAGGAGTTCTTTTACTTGCCAGTAAATCTACCGACAAGAGGCTGACGTATTTGAGCACCTTCAAATACCTCGGGACTGAGCCACGATCGAACCTTCCAAGCTAATGTCAGAAGGCCAGTGCCTCAATAGTCAGAGCCACTCAGCCCGTCGAGATGCCGAAGGAGAACGGACAGTTTTTAAAATTTGCCTATTAAAATTCATGACAGAACCAGAGACGTACATTAATTTTACTATTGTGTCTATCGCGTGAAATTAACAGAGTTAAATCTCAGTATTTTTATTTATTGGTTGTGGTTTGAATAGGACTGTCGAATGATACTCGTGTAACTCGTATTATCAGCTTTATAAAAGTCGACTACATATTTATTCACTTTCTGAAATCAAATTTCTATTTTTATGCCCAGCCGGAGATATCTAAGAATAAATTCTCCGGGATCTGTAACATCTTTCTGATCGACTGCCATCTACTAGCAGTGATCACTGGTTTGGGATTCTTATATCTGGGGTGCCGTATCTTGGATGCTGAAGCACTGTCGGAGTTGTTTTTTAAACATTTATTTGGCTTTAGATCAGTGTCAGACCAAACAGCCATCTGGATATTACAACATGCAGGTTTGAACTTTACAATTCATTACAGTTCATTGTTACAGTTTGGAACGTATATACATACAAAGACATATATGTTGCACATCTTCTCATTATAATAACATAAAAATATCCATATAGAATCAGTCAGATTTTTAGGAAAGTTTCTGTTACATAGTTTCTAATAGTAGTATACATTTTTTTCTTTAGTCGCCAGTAGTGTACTTACACAGGTTGGTAACTGTTGCTTAGCGTGAATCAAAGATGTAATGAACACATTTTGCTGTTGGTGGTAACGAGCACATGCAAAAAAGAGATGATTTAGGTCCTGAATCGACTGGTCATCACATGAACGGTATGGTGTGCCCAGTAAGTTGATGCGGTGATTTCAAAAACTTCCGTGATTGAATCGCATTCGAGTGATTGTCAAGATGAATCGTCGTTGAGTGTTCCATTGTGCGAACCAAGGGCATCGCAGGGGATTCTGTTCGATCGTTGAGTAAAATTTACATTTATGGCTCTTTGTTTCTTCCCACGTCTTTGTCCACTGACTATGGGCTCTTTTGTATATAATCACTGTATAATCCATCAGGTAGCTGGAGGTATTCATAACCTGTCCACTGACACATGCTTCTTTCGCTAAGGCATCTACGTATTCATTATGTGGTGTCCCGATGTGGGCAGGGACCCATACGAAGTTTACTCTGGAACAGCGTCTTTGGAGTTCATATGTTTCTTTAATAATAGTGATTTGGTATATATTGGGTTTCTGAAGGATAAGCGGTGTAGATAGTGTGGAAAGGACGCTCAGTGAATCGGTAAGGATACTGAAGCTTTTACAGTAGAATCCTGTTGCATATTTGAAGGCTTCTCTAATGGCAATAGCTTCTGCTGCATTGATAGAAATATGTTCACTGTCGGAGTTCCCGCGTTCAGAATAATCTTCTCCGCTCACGTGTCCGTTTCCATTCCATCTTGAAATGTCGACTGTCCTGCTCTACAGACACACTGAAAGATATAGGAAGAAACATTTTAAGTAGTTCCACGGGAATGGCGCATAGGCTACATAAAAACGAAAGTTTTTCATCCGGGGAAAGTATACATTCGTGATAAGAACAGTTCAGAAAATGGAACATTTTGGAAAACATATCAATTGTAGAAAAAAGTAAAGTGGCCTCTGTACAGCTGTGAGGGCCCTTGGAGGAGTAGAAGGTAAAGGCGTGGACTAACCGTAACCTCGACACTAAGTGGGATAAAATGGTTAGCACTGTTTCTGGTAACCTTTGCTCCCAGGAAATAGTCTGTTGTAGACTGAGTGATCGTCCCACTGACTATATTTTTACGCTTCTCCAGAAATGTAAATTTCGTTTCGTAATATTTCGACTTTTTGATGGGGAATCTAACTAACGTTCTTCCGAGTGAACCGCGCTCGCCTTTACCGCATCGGCTAGGGAGCCCCTCATCAATTGTAAACTGCATTATACAAATCATGCTCTTCCCCTTATGGTAGACAAAATTTGAGTTTTTGCTGTAGCTATAGGATAACAAGAAATAGCGTCACCTGTGCATAGACTGACACAAGGGTAAATTGCATCAGAGCTGTGCAGAATAGTTTCCCCATCAGGAAGCCGAAAAATTTCAGAAACGAGATTTCCACTTCCGGAGGTGCACATGGCCCCGAGGTTCACTCAGCCGAAACAAGAAATGAGTACCAGGTTAATTCCTGAGGCTCAATGGCTAAATGGTTAGCATGCTTGTCGTTGGTCACAGGGGTACAGGGTTCGATCCCCGACAGGGACGGGAATTTCGACCATTATTGGTTAATTCCACTGGCACGAAGGCTGGTTGTGTGTGTCGTCTTCATCATCAGTCAATCCTCATCACGACGCGCATGTGGCCTACGAGTGTCAAATCAAAAGATCTGCACCTGGTGAGCCGAACATCTCGTCGGACACTCCCGGCTCTAAAAGCCATACGCCACTTCATTTTCCTGGCGGCGAAGATACTGGATAAGGTGTAAAGTGCCAAATGGCACATGATAATACATCTCTGATTTAGCTAGCAATAGGAAAATGACAAAAGAACATAAAATTGTAAGTTAAAATCATAATGAATTTCTGACAATTCTGACATAACTCGCCTAGTTTAGATTCGCGGCTTACCCAAGGATTCTAATCTGGACTTATGGCTGGACAGGGCTCGCTTACTTTAGTGTGTGCCATGTGGGCAGCGTTGTGGTCTCGAAAGGAAACTCAGAATTGTCCAACCAAGCGGCTGGTATGTTGCATCGTGCTTCCACGGATAAGTTCACTGCGTTAAATATCACTTGCGCCGGGCCAAAATATTTTTACTTCATGAAAACGACTGCAACGCAGACAGCTTCCCATTTGACACATACAATCGTGTGCGGTCGACTGAGTAACTACCTGACTTAAGAGCAGTGAACTGGTTTTAAAAAATCCAGGAAAGTCGTTACGCTGACCGTATGACACTCCAATATTTGTCGGTCCTCTGACTGTGCAGCAGTCGTCTTGGCAGTCCAGGGCCCACAGTGAGCTAAGGCTGTATGTATTTACGAAGTCTGCTAATGATAATGGACAATACCTCCGCAAATTCATAACATTTCCGCACTCATTGGACGTCACGTTCGTTCTACACACTGATATCTAAAGATTCTGTATTTTCTGTTCACAAGAATGAAGCGTGCATACCACCTCATTTGACTACTGATTCTATAACACCCCGCCCATATTTCTACTGTCACTGCAAGTAGGTTCCGTTGCATTGGCTAGTACAGCTGCTTATTAGATAATAAAAAAATTTAAGCGAGCCGTGAACCTTTGCTACTGTTATAAGTTTGATCTTCTTCTCGTTTTTCTCACATCGTGGTGAGGTGATGGGTGCGAACTGTATCACACATGTGGACGTGGCCCTGTTTTGCGGCCGGATGTCCTTCCTGACACGCTATGTGAAGGGATGTAGCATGTTTCTGCGGTGGTTCGTAGTGTAGTGTGCTGTATATATATATATATAGGAGATGTGTATCGATACACTAGTCTCCGAGACAGAGAAATTAAAATCCCCAACGCGGTCGTTAATTGAACTCAGGACCTTCGAAGATTGCGACACTGTCAATACAGCCAAGGAGTCTGACTACTGTTATGTCTTTGATAGCGTTGATTATTATGATGTGTACTTACAATTAGTTCAAATTCTTGGGAATGCTTTTTATGTGTGTTTATGGTATGCTAAATAAATTGATTATTGTTATTTCTCTTGTTTGACAAGTTGTTGTATTTGATGGAAATTATTGACATAGTACGCTTGGTAGCTGCTTCATTTATAGTTCAGTGTTTGTGTTGTTGCGGTCATCACTTCATTGAATAACTCGAAATGTAATTGAAAGTAACATTTACCAAGCACTGTCAAGGAGTATATTACTGTTAGTCGAGGAGAATTAGTAGCGGAACCTTTAAATTGTATTGAATTACCAATGAAGTTTCAAGTGGAGAGGAAGCTATCGAACCTAAACGGATCGAAGATGCCGGCAATAACGAAGCAACATGTATTTTGAGCGAGGCAGGTAATCCAGAGATAAGCCACGCTCCGAGCTTTTGTTTTTCCGTTTTAACGTGATCAGACTGCGCAGTACAACTCTCGTAAAGTTTTACAACTTACCTATAACATATACAAATAGCGCATATGAATTGCCTCTTTCCACGACACTCAGTCTCCATCTGAGAGTGGATTTGTGCGCATTGAGGAGAAGATGTCGGTGTTAGAAGCAGCGGATATTGAAAGAAAAACAACAGGCCCTCATGTAACCGCTTATTTTTGTCTTTATAAAATTATTAATTTTGAGTCTACTTTAGTATTTTTTTTTAGAAATGAAAATAGGCTTACGTATAAGTAAAACCATTATTTCTCAGCTTCAAAATTTAATCCATAACTTCTTTTTGTGGTTCGCAGTCTCCTACTGATTACGTTTATGGTGTCATTGTTTGCCGTCAACTTGCTCGTCTGTTTCTCCTTCCATCTGTATCACATAATTCTAGGACCATCCTTACTTTTATCTCTATACGTACCAAATGTTAAGTTAAATTTTGATCGCCCCCTGTCGGTGGGAGACGCAGACGAAGAATACACCCACGGTATCCCCTGCCTGTCGTAAGAGGCGACTAAAATGGGTGACCAAGAGATGATTGTATTAGAACCATGAAACTACTTGTGCTTAGTACCACCACGCGGGGAACACCATGGGTCGCTCTTACTTGCGCGTAATACCACTATGTTAGGTACCAAATAGGTTTTTGATTAGTAACACGCAGAAGCACCGTCCGGTCAGGCTTTTACAGTACCTGTGATTAGTACCGCTATATTAACAACACCATCGGTGAGCGACACCATGGTTCTGGCTTGCCTATGATTAGTACCCACTATATGAGGAACACCACGGGATAGTACGAGTCCATGTGGCTAGTGCACTTATGGGATGAAAAGCATAGGTTTACGTTGCCTGTAAATGGCGCCGCAATGAGCGAAACACCATTACATGTGCGAATTTCATTACCTGTAAGTAGTACCATAATGTGTGGAATACTGCGAGTCTACGCTTCTTATGATTAATACCGCACCATGACAAATACCATGGTTCTACTTTCCTAGTGATAAGTACTATTATGAGGGGCCGATGACCTGGATTCTGGATCCCTTTAGACTGCAAGTATCATCGATTCAGCATTGTGCTATAGAAGCAGTCCCATGGTCAGTAATACTTTTGTTTTACGCCAGTTTCTGTGAGTGAGGCATTGCTGGTCGGCTCCATTGATTGTTTTAAATTCATATCCATCCATTCATTCTTCGTCCTCGTGTTTTGAATTCTGGTCAGTGGAGGATTTTGGACTTTTATCTTGTCATTGCATTTCGTCTTATTTCGTACCATTATTGGCCGATGACCTAGATGTTAGGCCCCTTTAAACAACAAGCATCATAATCATCATCATCATCATCAAATTTTGATCGTAGTTAACAGCTTGAGTGCGCGGTTCGGATTGCATAGCTATGAGTTTGCATTAGGGGAGGTGGTGATTGGAACTACACCGTCCGTAGCCTTGAAGATGGCTTTCTATAATTTCCTATTTTCACACCACGTAATTGCTTGGGCTGTACCTTAATTAAGGCCGTCGCTTCCATCCCAATCCAAGCGCTTTCCCATTCTTATGTTGACGAAAATCATCCATGTGTTGGTCTGAAGTTAAACCTCTGACGAGAAGAAAATTTTGCTGTACAGATTGAAGTTTGGGAGTTGTAACATAACTGGTACGAAGAAAAACTATACTAGAGTCCAGTTCAACAGAATTTGATGGGACCAGTGGTGATTCGGTTGAACGAAAATTCGGTTAAACCGGAATAATTGGATTTCAATACAAGTTCAGGCATGAATTTACAGTGAGATATCTTCCGCACAAACTGAATAAAACTCTCTACTGGCAGATGTCTCTTGACTTCGACAGGGTACGGTACGCGTACTAAAAATAGACGGAGTGTACACTGTACTGTAATGTGCACAGAACCGCGCGAGTCGGATGTTCGTGTACAGCCAACGCATTGTAGCAATAGCACTGCCGTAGACAGTTGGCCTTACCAAAAATGAACTTAGTCTTTGATAAATAATTTAGGCCAAAACACAGTACTATACATTGTTGTTGGTTTATTTAAATACATCATTTCCCCCCCCCCCCCCTTTTTCATATTTCGCACTACTCTGTGATGAATAGAACCCTTAAAACACCATTCAGAAATGCTTTTCCGGTGCTCCCGCGTAAAACACGAACGCGCATGATTTTTAGCGATTCGGTTAACACGGAAATTCGGTTAATCGGGATTCAGTTACACGGGACTAGTGTATCTACTATTTGTGTAATAGAAGAATGACCGGGCGAGTTGGCCATGCGGTTAGGGGCGCGCGGCTGCATGCGGGAGATAGTGGGTTCGAATCCCACTAGTGGTTTCCATTTTCACACCAGGCAAATGCTGGGGCTGTACCTTAATTAAGGCCACGGCTGCTTCCTTCCAACTCCTAGGCCCTTCCTATCCCATCGTCGCCATAAGACCTATCTGTGTCAGTGCGACTTAAAGCCATTAGCAAAGAAATAAAAATAGAATGAAATACAAAGTGTCGGTAGTATGGAGGAAAACAGTTTAATGTTCACATCCTTACCTCTGTATTGGCGCAATTTGAACGTTGTAGTTAATATCAGCTGCAGTGGAGTCCCCTGCGCTTATTAAGGACACTAAGTTTATTAGAATGCAATAACTGGTTTCCAATAGATAGTGAAAATTTTATTAGTACACTTCATTGTAACATTTCCATGTAGAGAAAGAATGTTTACAGAATGTAAACAGTATTTTACAGATTTTTTTTTTTTTTTTTTTTTTTACACTTCGTGGACGTCCGGGAGATAACTTTGAAAAGAGACCAATAGATATCGAGGTGTCAAGATGGGATGGTGTGAATATGCTTGGACTAATGTTGCCATGATTATTGAAATATTATCATTAGCTGTTTCATTTTTGTGGAAACTATACTGGTTGAACGAATGCTTAACTAGAAACTCTTGACCCTGGTCAGTTTTATTGCATCATGGAAAATAACTTCTCTGTTTATGATAATACATGAAGACGGAAAATGTCTCCTCACATTTCTTGTAGCCACTGAGTTCTCACTTATTGGGGGGCTGACGTACGAAGTATATTCATTCAAGCTGCATTGTTGTGCATATATACTGGCGGAAAAAATTCCAAACACGAAGAAGGGGTTGTGCTAGAATAACGAACGTTGGCAGGCGTATTTATACAGCTAAAAGATGGCGTTGATTCAAATTTTCCGCAAATCGCTTTAGCGTGGCGCTAGTAGCGGCCCCATGACGTTGCACATCAGGTTTGCTTTAAATACGGGCTGTACTGTGCGAGAGCGTTAGTTACGTATGAGATTGGATGGAATGTCTGTGAGTGGGTCAAGAATGACTTTACACGACGGCAGCTTACTGCGGTTGAACGAGGCCGTATAATACGGCTACATGAAAGTAGATATTCCTTCCGTGCTATTGCAGAACGACTTGGTAAGAATGTCTCAACTGTGCATGCGTGTTGGCAGCAGTGGTCACGAGGACGTACGCTCGCAATAAGACCGGGCTCCGGACGACCCCGTGGCACCACCGAGATGGAGGACCGCCGTATTCGGTGTATGGCTGTGGCGCAGCGGACTGTGTCTGCAGCAACAATTCGAGTGGCAGTTGGCACCACATTGACGCAGCGAACTGTTCGAAATCTTGCCCCCAGCCAGACGCCCTGCGGCGTGCATTCCACTTACCCTAAACCAACGCCGCCTGCGACTTCAGTGGTGTCAAGCGTGAGGTCATTGGAGGATGGGGTGGAGGTCCGTTGTGTTTTCCGATGAAAGCCGGTTCTGCCTTGGTGCCAGTGATGGCCGTGTGTTGGTTAGGAGGAGGCCAGATGAGCGCTTGCACTCCACCGCTCTGCGGCGTCGACACTCTGGACCTACACCGAGAGTTCTGGTCTGCGGATCAACTACTTATGGCAACAGGAGCACTCTCGTGGTTATCCCACGCATCCTGACTGCAGATGTGTTCGTCCGTCTGGTGATTCTACCTGTTGTGCTGCCATTCATGAACAGCATTCCCGGGGGTGTTTTCCAACAGGATAATGCATGCCCCCATGTTGCTTTTATAACCCTCTGTCCAATGTATGTCTACCGATATTAATTTGGATAGAAGCAGCCCTTTCTAAAGTGGAGTGTTGAGGATGGATCTTCCTTTTCTGAGGCCCACTGTTCGGCGCGAGCCGTAAAATGCCTCCTTCCTGTGTCCAAGGTTGTGCAATGAAAATGTAATAAAATTCCAGCATAGTCGATTTGCATTGAAGTTCTTAATTCGAGAGGTCCATATGAATAAATTTACGAACACTTTAAACGATTCCCGAATTTCGGCACTCTTAGGTCCCTTAGGATTTATCAGCAGTTAAAGTGTCGTTCAGAATATATTAATACAATAGTCATCACAATCATCCGGCTTCATGGCTGAGTGGTCAACGTCTTGGCATTCGGTTCTCATGGATCCGGGTCCAAATCCGGCTAGCCCAAAGAATTTAAATGTTAAAGAGCACATTCTGTTGGCTCTGGGACACGGTGTTTGTTCCGTCCCCAACATTCCTGCAACTCATCCATTACACATAATACTACTAGCCTCCAACAAAATAACACACAGTTTCTCATACACGGCAGATTTCCCCATTGTCTTCCAAGGGCTGCAGCAGGCTAGCGGTAGCCACACGAAATAGTCGTCGTGATCATAATCATCATCATCATCATCATCATCATCATCATCATCAACAAGATCATAATCTCCTCCAAATCTGTCCGATTTCATGGCTAAGTGATAAGCGTGCTAGCCTTTGGTGCAAGGAATCCTGGATTTGATTCTCAGCCGGGTCGGGGACTTTAAACTTCATTGGTTAAATCCGATGGCTCGGGGGCTGTGTATGCGCGCGCGCCCGCGTATGTGTGTGTGTGTGTGTGTGTGTGTGTGTGTGTGTGTGTGTGTGTGTGTGTGTGTGTGTGTGTGCCGTCTTCATCATAAGGAATCATTATAGCTAGGGCACCATCCTCACAGATGCGCAGATCGCTGATAAGGCGTCAACTCAAAAGACCTGAACCAGGCCTCTTCGGAGGCCACACACTATTATTATTGCTATTTGCTTTACGTCACACCGACACAGATATATCTTATGGCGACGATGGGACAGGAAAGGCCTAGGAATGGCAAGGAAGCGGCCGTGGCCTTAATTAAGGTGCAGCCCCAGCATTTGCCTGGTGTGAAATGGGAAACCACGGAAAACCATCTTCACGGCTGCCGACAGTGGGGTTCGAAACCAATTTCTCCCGGATGCGAGCTCACAGCTGCGTGCCCCTAACCGCACGGCACTATTATTATTAGTATTATTGTTATTAGTCTATTATTATTTTCATTATTATTATTAATATCATCTCAAAATCTGAAGAGAAAAGGCAGTTGAAATTTAACAGACTTCCTTTTTTTTTACACAATATTAATCTACAATTTCTTTAAGTAGGTATCCTCCTTATCATTTCGATTAAATGTATGATTTCAGTTAGCACCATCGTGTTCATCAGCGCTTATGCCACCTTGTGGGAGGGTTCCCTGTCTCAATTTTATTCTGTCGTGGCCCATGGCTGGATGTAGATTATCTCTCTTCGTTTATTACTTGTGAATTTTTTCAGTGTGTCGAAACAAATACAGAATTATTAAAATTAGGAAATATCCGACAAAGAAAACATTTAATCAGGACATTTTTAATTAGATTCTTCCTTCTCCAGGTATATTCTAATATAACTGAACAGTTATAGATTAACTAAGTCGAAACTGAAAAGCAATGGCTTCCTCTACGACAATTTACTCTCTTCGTGTCATCATTTTGTAGAGTAGGCCTATTCAATCCATCGTTGGTTAGGTCGGCCCTTGGGTCTCTTCCCGACGACTTCCAGCGTACCTTTTCCTGCACTTGTACTGTATCTGCGTCTGCCCACAACACATGTCCAGTGATTACAGTTTGCACACATTTAAAAAAGAATGATAAACTTGACATTAAGACTCGTAAACCCAATCGTCGTCGTCGTCGTTATTATTTGTTTTTCTTTGCTAGGGGCTTTACGTCGCACTGACACAGATAGGTCTTATGGCGACGATGGGATAGGAAAGGCTTAGGAGTTGGAAGGAAGCGGCCGTGGCCTTAATTAAGGTATAGCCCCAGCATTTGCCTGGTGTGAAAATGGGAAACCACGGAAAACCATTTTCAGGGCTGCCGACAGTGGGATTCGAACCTACTATCTCCCGGATGCGTCGTCATCATCATTGTCATCTGTATGATTAAGAAGAAGAATAAGAAGACATTTGTTATTGGTTTTAGCGAGTTCGCCGTGCGGTTAGGGTCGCATAGCTGTGAGCTTGCATTCTGGAGATAGAATTTCGAATCCCAACGTCGGTTGCCCCGATGATGGGTTTTCCATTTTCACATCAGGCTTTACCTTAACCAAGGCCACGGCCGCTTCTTTTTCCACCTTTGTGTCCTCGAAACCCTTCAGTGTGTTAGTGCGACGTTACACCAGTGGGGAATAATTGTTTTACATTCCAGCAGCTAATTTAACTGTTTTCGGAGACGTCGAAGTTCTGAAATATTGTTCCACAGGAGTTCTTTTACGTGTCGATAAATATGCCGTCGCGAGGCTGACGTATTTGACAATCTTTAAATACCACTGGACTGAGCCGAGACCGAACTTGCCAGCTTGGGCTCAACTGGGGTTCGAATACACCATGTCCCTAGTGCAAGCTAACAGCTTCTTGGCCTTATCCTCGTAGCCAGCTCGCAAGGTATCAGCATCGTTACTGTGGAAATAAGAACAGCTGTAATTTAACAAATCACGGGGGTTCATCTCACTTTATACCCGACCCCTTAAGAAGAGGCGACAAAGTTAGGGCATACATACTATAGGCCAACTATTCCCAATGATGTTAGAATTATATGTGAACAAACAAATAAATAAATAAATAAATAAATAAATAAATAAATAAATAAATAAATAAATAAATAAATAAATAAATAAATAAATAAACTAACAAACAGTCTGGGCTTAATTTAAAGTAAAACATCCCTTCTACCTAACAGAGAAACGCGGATAACGATTACACAACAAACGTATTATCTTGTGATTATTTTAAGGCTGTAAGTCTCTGAATCACTAAATATATTACTCAACCTGCTCAACCGCGTCACAGGATGAGAACAGATTTACATAAACCGTATAGTACAGCGTGCGTGTATTGTCTGTGAAAACGTGCCCGTGGCGGGGAGTTCGTGGGCGCGGAGCATATTTTATCGGTTGGCCGGCAACAAGAGCTCGCGGCTAAATTCGCGACGCAGGAGTGATTGTTTAATAAAATACCTCTTTTTTTTTCATAAGGGAAGTTAATTCCTGGCCCATGTCATGCAGGTGACTACTGTTGCTGCCTGCCGTCATTTTCGACGTACTTGTGCCATCTGCCTAAGGACTTCTCTTTCACAAATTGAATTAATCTCTTGACGGACTTTATTCTTCAAATCGTCTAAGCATATGGATTTGTACTGCACAATGTATATGTTCCCCAGAGTTAATAAACTCGGGAGTTAGGTCGGTTAGATCAAGCGTCCACTCCCTGTGTTTTTACTGATAAATAGGGAACGAAGTCTGGGAACCAAAACATTGCCTAGAGACGGATACTTGTTTAAGGAACGTTTGCTGTAGAATGACGTCAGTTGTTTACTTTACCTCTGAACTTACAGGTTCGTATGCAAGATGTCGCGTAAGGGAGATCTTGTCATTCACTATACTATCCCTAACGATGTTAGAATTATAAAAAGCTAACAAACAAATGAGCAATCCGAGTTGAATTAATAGTAAGAAGTTTCTCCTACCCGCACAGAATGTTCACTGTTTGTAGTACATTGCAAAAACGTTAGTAACAAAGTACATACCGGGCGAGTTGGCTGTACGGTTAGGCGCTTCCTTTCCACTCCTAGACCTTTACTGTTCCATCGTCGCCATAGGACCTACCTGTATCGGTGCGACGTCAAATAAATTTTACAAAAAAGGGATTATTTCAGGAGAAATTCTCAGTTTCCTCGAGCTCCTGGAAAACCGTTAACTGTGTCAAAATTGAAATATGCTTAAGTGTGAACTCAGTATCTCAGCAGAATGAGGATGTCGAGTAAAAAGAGAAGAACGATGCAAAGTGGAAAAATGAAAAACTGCGTTGGCTTCACAAATATAATTTCATTAGGCTCGGGAATGAAGAGAGATAGAAAATAAAGGTATTGCCTGGCCGAAGCGGTAAAGGCGTGCTCAGTTCACCTGGAAGGAGGTCAGAAACTCGAAAAAAGGTAGAAATGCCATTTCCACTTCCCTAAACTAGCCCTGAGGTTCACTCATCGTACAACAGAAATGACTACCAAGTTAATTCCTGGAAGCAAAGGCGGGTGGGCACAGAACTAACTACTCTATCTCACTTAGTTCCGGGGTCGCGAATAGTGGAACCGTCTACTCTCCGCTCTTCTAACGGCATTTCGAGTCCTACACGGTGTTAACATTTTTTTTTTGTCAGGACAAGAATAATAACAGGCATACGTTATAAAAGAAAATGATTATTTGCCAAACTAGTTTGCGGTGGTTTATTAAACTTCTTTGTTTAATTATTGTGAACCTCTGTTTTATTTGTTTTTCCGTAATGCGTTCTCCAAGAGTGGACGATGGCGTCCTAATCAGTGCCTCCGACTAAACTAGGAGATCCCTGATTAGGCATCGTGAACTTGAGTTTTATTGCGGCATGGTAACCAATTTATTTATACTCCTACTTCAGCCAACAGCTCGAAGTCTTCTCATCCATCCCGCCAGACTGAGTGACTCAGACGGTTGAGACGCTGGCCTTCAGACCCCAGCATGGCAGGTTCGATCTGGGCTCAGTCCAGCGGTATTTGAAGGTGTTCAAATACGTCGGTCTCATGCCGGTAGATTTATGACTCGTAAACGAAGTTCTACGGACTAAATTCCGGCACCTCGGCATTTCCGAAAACCGTAAAATTAGTTAGTGGGACGTAAAGCCAATAACATTATTATTTAGCTTCTCATCCAAAATATGCTGATCACTCACAATACAACTTCGAAAATCTCACGACATCCGGTGTTTTAACATGGCTATGAGCCGCAAGAGAACCTACGAAATAGCCACGTGTCGTAAAGTAAATTCGTATCCCAGTATTCCTCGAGGTGGTGCAGCTCTTTTCAGGAGCACCCACCTTTGGAGGTGAGATATATGTAACTTTAACCACTTACCTCCCTCCCGCCAATCCTAAATCTCTGGCAGTGTCGAAGTCGAACCCGGGTCTCCGAGGACGGCAGCTAATAGTGCTAACCATTACACTACGGAGGTGTCGGCGCTTGTGGTGATAAGAAAATTTAATAATTTTTGTTACGGTTCCGGATAGGTGCATCAGTACTTGGAATAACATACGGTGCCAGCATTTTATTTTAACGTAGAATACGTATTTCGTTTCGTTCGTGTGCTAAGTCCCCGTAGAATTCTGAGTGTTACACAGGAATGTGTAGTAAGATCGACTTCATAACTTCGGAATTAAATGTTATCTACATTGCTAATATACGGTTAAAATGGTGAAGTATTTAAACTTCTTTCTGAAACCAATTTTAATAATTACTAACGTCATGGTGAATGGCGAAGGCCTCCGCCATTTTGTGTTGATATCGAGATTGACGCGACGCATTATAATTAGTATAGCTCGCAACTCCGTGGTGCTCGTGTGTTGAAAGTGGTATCGTTACATTTGTCTCGTTGAACGCTATCATTCTAGCTACCATTGACCACCATTGCATGACATCGTGACCTGGTCTGCTGGAATGTTACAAATTTTGCTAAATTTGCCAAATATATAAATATCTTCGATCTAAGTCATTCATAAGTACTGTAATAATATTATGGTTTTCCATCTTACAAACTACTTTTACGGTTTTTGGACTCGCCAAAGAAATAAAATTTTGTTCCACAGGAGTTCTTTTACGTGCCAGTAAATGTGCGTGTACCTTCCACCGGACAGATCCTGGATCGAACCCGTCAACTTGAGCTCAGAAGGCCAGTGCTCTACCGTCTGATTTACTCGGCCCACCCTACATGAATCAAAAACTCCCGTGAACACATTCAGGAGGATAGAGAAAAATCACAGGAATCGAATAAGCCCAAAAGCCTGCAGTAGAACGTGCAAGAAAGCGGAGATATCCATGCAGCGGCATGTATAGCCTAGCACTTGAAATGGCGTATGGCTTTTTTTTTGTTTTTTGTTTTGCTATGGGCTTTACGTCGCACCGACACAGATAGGTCTTATGGCGACGATGGGATAGGAAAGGCCTAGGAGTTGGAAGGAAGCGGCCGTGGCCTTAATTAAGGTACAGCCCCAGCATTTGCCTGGTGTGAAAATGGGAAACCACGGAAAACCATTTTCAGGGCTGCCGATAGTGGGATTCGAACCTACTATCTCCCGGATGCAAGCTTCACAGCCCGGTCGTATGGCTTTTAGTGCCGGGAGTGTCCAAGGACATGTCGGCTCACCAGGTGCAGGTCTTTTGATTTGACACCCGTAGGCGACCTGAGCGTCGTGATGAGGATGAAATTATGACGAAGACGAGACATACACCCAGCCCTCGAGCCAGCGAAATTAACCAATGATAATTAACATTCCCGACCCTGCCGAGAATCGAACCTGGGACCCCTGTGACCAAAGGCCAGCACGCTAACCATTTAGCCATGGAGCCGGACAGCCTAGCACTTCTACCACGCTTCTGGAGCCTGTGGCTGGGGTTCGACTGTAGTTGACGAAGCAGTCGCTAGGGACTTCTCGCAGACAGTATGTGATCCACAGCAACCGTCGAGGTACAAGAAGGACCAATAGCCCGGGCGATAGAGATGCTCGCGCTGAGTTTATCTTCGAAGATGTAACTAGGTTCGTTGCAAGTAGTTACTGCCACACTCTCCTTGCGAAAGGCTTTCTAGATCGAATGGATTCTGTTACCCACCTACGCCTGCCCATCTTCTACCATCGAATTTTATCTACATCATTTCTGTCAGACAGATTTATTCTACTCCATAAACCTTGTGGTCGTGCATACGACACAGCATGTCCATTCATTATCTCTGGAGAAACCTGAGTAAAACGCGGTTGTATCTTCGTCAACGCCAGTATTAATACCTCGGATGTCCAAACAGGGTACCTTGTTAGTCCTATCGTGACGTGTCGTAATACGCCAGGCTATATAAATGGGTTACACGGATAAATAGGGACTATTTACTGACTAGTCTACTCTATTTGCTTGAGGTTGGAAATTGATGAGCTCATTGCGTGTTCATTACGGTTCATTCATCTGTGGAGTTATAGAAGAAAATAGGCTACCTTTTATGAGATTTGGGAGGATTCTTCATTTTTTTTTTAACTCTGAGCGGTCGGCTGGAGGTAATCCCAGCTTAGCTGCGCCGCGCCTCAGGGGAGAAGAGAATTAGCATTCTGAGAGCAGGGAGACCGCCAGCCTCTTCAAGACTTCTTTCGGCTGCTCTGCCTAGGGAGTTGATTTAGGTCGCAATTTTCGCCTCTTTGTTATTTCGTGGAGTTGTTTTATGTAGAATTATGTGACTACCATTCTTTAATCACGTGATTCCACGTCATCGTCAAAATTAAGCGCGTACTGCCTTTGTTCTCGTTCTGAGTTAGAGGGTTCAAGTGCGACTGTTCGTCTTTCACATGTTGCTTGTGGAATATTGATCGAAAGTGTTGTAAGTATAGCAGGGTGCAGCTTCTAATCACCTGATTGTGCGGCAAAAGCCTGACAACTCACTTCTCGATGCAGTAATTAAAACCAATGGCGCAACAGCCCATTAGGACAATGGTCTGTCAAGACGCGTTCTATTCAGTCAGATGGCCTCCAAATGCTGGATGTCCCAGTGGTCAGCGTGACGCCAGCCTCAGCTTTATTGGTTGGCTTTCTGGACCGTACCCACTTCCTCACGTATCAGACAGCTCCTCAGTTCGTCCCATGAGTCTAAGTGAATCCCATTTCAGCCTTTCATCCAGAATTAAAATCCCTGAATAGATCGGGAATCGATCTCGGGACGTCTGGGAAAGAGGCAGGGACACTACCCCTACATTACAGGATTAGCTACATAGTTCTTAGTTTTGAATTAATTTTCCAACGATTTAGGTATATGGGTGGTCAAAAGAGACAAGCCCTTTGGCAGAAGCACGTGCCACTTCAAGATCTAAGTATCTGTATGGGAAGAAGTTACAGGCTCAAGGTATTAATGTGCTACATGAGCTACGAGACCCTTTTTCTGCCGAAATAAACTATTATTTTTATTTTCTTTAAAGCTAAGCTACATTGACCGTGGCCCACACTTGAATGTATAACTGCTTGTAATTGGAGGTGTGGAGACAAACCGGGAACACCACCGCAAGTAAACTCTTGTTCATGGTGTCTGTTCCCTCACTTGAGGGATAATCTGTTGACTAATACGCCGAGACTGGACAGGGCACTAAATTAAATGCTTTATCGTTAATTTGTGGTCTCATGATACTATGCTTCAGAATCCAATAAAATTTGCTAAGGTATAGTGAATCACGAAATGTTCGGTTCCTTGGCTGAATGGAGAGGGTTCCGGTTTCGTGTCGAGTATTCTAACTTCGTATGATTAATTCTTATGGCTCGGGGACCGGGTATTTGTTTTCGTCTTAATTCGTTTCCCTTCATCTACATGCAACGGATCACACTACCAGCCATCACAGAAACTCGAAATAGTGAATACATCCCACCATATAGTTTTGACGGTAGGAAGAGAATCAGATCGAAAAGTGGGCCAAATCTACTTAAGTTCCGACCCCATTAAAATTGGAAAAGAGGCCAGGAAGAAGAAGAAGATAGTGGATCAGAATTTTTGTTATCCGAAACTCCTCGATCATTAATATTAAAACGAAAATAGGTCTGCGTGTATGAGGAAGAAACTGATTCAGATTTTCCATCTGTTTAATAGGCTCCAAGTGGTGTTTCATCCTACTTTTGACATTAAACTACCGGAATGCTTGAAATAAGATTATGACAGACAATTGCCATATTTCATCGTAACGTCTGTATTATTTTGTTTCGTTGCAAGTTGGATATTTTAATCGAGTTACTAATACTCGACGCGCTACCCTAGCCTCCGCTTCAATTTCAAGCAGTGGTTCGCTTGTAGAATGGCTCACTTTGTTGTCCATTTTCCTCACTCAGTTGTCCCAGGTTGAAATTTATGCGGACTGGTTGGCGAATTTCTGTTAGAACTCCGTAAATATATTATTATTATTATTATTATTATTATTATTATTATTATTATTATTATTATTATTATTATTATTATTATTATTATTATTATTATTATTATTATTCCGTCTCCTGACTGAATCTGGCAACTGCCGCGGAGTAATTTTTTGCCGCTTATTGTTCCCCGTATCAGAGTTGCTGAATCGTGGATACTGAACCACTGGCAGAAATTCTGCGTTCAGGATATAATTTTTTCGTGCGTACAGAACCTAGCAGGATTTGTACGGGGCGTTGTAAGCACAAAGGGTGAACCTAAACAAACAAACAAACAAACAAACAAACAAACAAACAAACCGGTCGTACGGTTAGGGGCATTCGGGAGATAGTGGGTCCAAATCACGCTGTCTGAAGATGGTTTTCCATGGTTTCCCATTTTCACACCAGGAAAATGAATGGGCTGTACCTTCGTTAAAGCCAAGGCCGCTTCCTTCCCACTCATAGCCTTTTCCTATCCTATCGTTGCCATAAGACGTATCTGTGTCGGTGCGATGTAGGTTAAAGCAACTTGTAAATATTCTCAGATAAAAATAGTTATTCATAAAACGAAGAACTGAAAGAAGTACTAATTTCTGTATTTTACATTTATGAACACTATGTTCAAGGTCTGAATATCTGTAATTAGCAAATTACAGTAGGAAACTGCAACCAAATATTATATTACAAAATATCAAATTATGTCACTTACTCTTAGTCAGCGTTATCCTTTTTGTTATTATCCTGTTCCTGTGCTAGCTGATTGTAGGCGCCGATGATGTCAATAAAAATTTGCTCCACAGTAAAGTGAAATACGGCAATAACTCATGTATGTTCTTTAGTTTTGCAGGAGGTATGGTGATTGGACAATTATACAAAATTTTTGCATATTGTTTTCATTTGCAACGTAGTCCGCCTCAGTAGCGCAACGGTTCGTACTATTAGTTGCCTTTCTTGGGGTCCCGGGTTTCTTTTCCCGGTGGTGCCAGAAAATTAAGAATGGCAGCAGGGCTGGTATGTGTTTGAAATGGTGCATGCAGCTTGCCTCCATCGAGTGTGCCTGGAAAGAGCTGCATCACCTCGGGATGAGGACACGAGTTTGAATTTATTTGCAGGATAATTATTCCATGTCATAATTTTTGGCCTTCCTTTTTGAAGTTTATTTTTCATTCCAATTGATATTTGTTTACAATCGTTGGTCCGAGCAGCTGTAGAGGAAGGAGTGCGGGCACTCGTAAACATAAAGACGCTTAGGCCTACATAAACAAGTAGGAGAATTCGCAGCCACACTGCTCGACATCTTTGTTCGGTTTGTGCAGTGCTTGTTACCAAAAGGAAAGAAGCTTCAGTTCAATGAAGTTGATTCATATTACTGTTCTCTACGGCTCATACTTCAAAGAAAATGAAATAACTTTTTTGTCTCTTGTTGAATTTACCCTTTATCTTCGCACAGCCTCAAGCGAGTTGGCTCCGCGATTCAGGCCGTGGTGTTAGCTTGCATTCGTGAGGTAGTGGGTTCAAACTTCACTATCGACAGTTCTGAAGATTGTTTCCCCTGGTTTACCATTTTCTCACCAGGCAATACTGAAACTGTTATCTTAATTAAGGACACGGTCGCTTCGCTCCCAGTTCTTTCCTATCTCATCATCGCCAAAAGCCGTGTCTGAATTGGAGCGACGTATATTGTCAACTCTGCCTATAATGAACCTTTGCGCACTCAAATATTTGGTGCACTATTGCCGAAGTTTACTAGACCTATAACTGAAATCTTTCTTCCAGGCAGGATTAAGTTAACAAGTGACACAAAAATTGATTATCTTAAAACATATTATAGAAACAAGAAGTATATTACTGTAGGAGCAGTTCTGTTAATGACATGCTCTACACTGTTCAATACATACATACATACATACATACATACATACATACATACATACATACATACATACATACATACATACATACATACTGTCCCCTTCTCCGGGGTCGCTCAGTCGGCGGAACGAGAGTCCCAAAAGGGTGGACTGTTCGCAGAGCTGATTTGCTATTACGGGACCGACCTAAAGAAAATTTCTATTTACAGGGCCATTGGTGACTGGACAGGAGACATAATGTGAAATAAAAATCAGAACAAAATAACCACATCATTTATTAAAATATAAAAACAATATTCAGTCTGGACAAAGCACCAAAAGGAAAAAAATTTAACATCTCTTCAACATAATTCAATTGCTTGATCTTCTCATTTACAAATTACTATAAGTCCTTGACATGCTTTGTCGCTTCATGGGATTCAGTAATATCTCCAATGAACTCCAACCGAAGCAGTTCTCTGTAACATTGATTGATCGTGCAATTAGTGATACCGTCGTACTAACATCAACGAAACAATGCCACATTGAACATGAAAATAACTATTTCTCATTACTGTTTTAATCTTCACAAATTCTCATTAAATAATTTTTACTTTAACACATCTGCGACAAATTTTCTATTTAACTGATATTGGCATACTTGGAGAAAATTCTCTTGAGAAATTACTTTGACATATCTGGAAAATCCTTCCTAACTCATTTTTTCTCACACCACTGAGAAATTCTTTACAACTTATTCTCGAGGAATTCTATTCAAATTATTTTTGTGAAATATTTTACAATGTGAGAAATTTTATACAATTTGAGAGATTCCTTTGAAAAATTCTTTGAAAAATTCTTTGAAAAATTCTTTGGCGCATTTCTCTCCTCTCGCAGACTTCGCTCGATTGTATTCCTTTATAAATTATATCAACAATTTCTATCTGACTAGTATTCTATGGATGGATAGAGCATCACGTAACACCACGCGTAAACAACAACAACAACATCATTGACCAATAAATCACATAAAAATATGAAAAGAATAAGCATTCCTGAAAAGACATGAATAACTCAATCACACCAACTGTGCATAGGCAAATTTATCATACAGCTGAAATTATCATATTTTATTATTATCATCATTTATTATTATATTCTCCTCTCAAATTTTATTGAAGACCCTTATAGCATGAAACGATCATAATAAGAATTCACTAAGACTGTTGTTACAAGACGACATAGGATGACTAAATTGATCTCGAAGAAATAATTATCACCACCATCAACAGAAGGATGCGTCTGTGAGCCCCAGGAAAGGCTAATAATAAGCAAGTCGTACGTTATACAATATCGGTTGTTGAGCGAAGGAAAGAACTATTATTAGTCCCTAAATATTATCAAATCACTATAAATCACTATCATCACCATAATTCACCATAATCACTATGACTGACATGCACCCTAGTGGTCCCATATCGTCAATTCCATCATAAAATCTACCATCATAACGCCGTATATTTTTATTCTCAACAACCAGTCAAATACCCGACTTTCATTATTATTACTATAATGAATTATTTTTATTCCTCCTATTATGGCTCCTAGAAACGTCTTCTCGATGAGCTGCTCCTAGTACACGTCAATTACCATCCCTTCCGATATCAATTATATCACATAAACTAATAGTTCATTAAGACTTCGATTTACTGGTATTTACTCTTATATTTAATTTCATCCTCCTCGTCGTGATTATTATGACCACATTTTAATATTATTATTATTATTATTATTATTATTATTATTATTATTATTATTATTATTATTATTATTATTAGGTCTTAATCCCCAATAATTCCTTTTGAGGATCTTAATTGTACATGACCTCATGTAACTCATTAGCAACTGGGATTACTTATCTTCGAATCAAAAACACGAACATTGTTCTAAGAAAATGCAAAGATAGAAAATGTAGAAACCATCAATTAAAGAATGCATGAGTACTCCACCATCACCATTTAAATACAACATTTCCAAAAGAAACTACACTGCTCTAAGCAAGAATACAATCTACTATTCATCTACCGAAAGAGAAGAAATTTTACAATGGTACTGAAGGTTCCGATGGAAATCCTTGGCGTCGGGATGCAACTCTGGGCGTCGGCGTCCTCTTCTTCCTCTACGGAGGCTCATAGATTTACAAGGTCATCGCGCTGGCGTGCACACTTTGGCTTAACCCATGATGACTACGGCTATGAACAGCAGCGTTTTGTCACTCCCACAATGTTCCAGAAAATTCCAGGATTTTCCTCTCGTTCGTTGCATGCTGTCGGTTCCTCTTCACAATGGTAGCTGAAACTAAAATTTTGTATAAGAAAAGTGGTTCCACACTAGTTGTATTCTATTAAATTATTTACGACACTTAACTGGCACAATGATGTACGATCAGGTTCAGTTGTACCCCAAGCTTCAAATTCCGAGCACATTCACAAGATTACAGTGAGTCTTTAAGCTGACGGAACATTATTACTAGTATTTCGACGTTCTATAGGCCAGGTTTCCTTTCGAATATTCGCTTTAGATAGCTCAATTCCTTTACAACATCCAAAGAGACACTCCATGAATTTCTGCTGCAACACTCGGCTTAAGCGAGCGCACGAACTGTCTGTGGTTTCTCAAGTTCCACCCGGTGAAATGTGCGGGACAGCGAACACTTCGCTCTATTCCGAAGTAGGCTGATGAAAAGTTGAATTAGCACTCAAATTACATAGTGGCTGTGCCATACAAGAAATAGACAGAAAGTAACCATATCTGCGAACGTTCATCTTCTTGCTAGATGGTTGAAATTATACGATGTTCTTCCTGAAGACTGTCTTACTTAACTTCTCCTCAGAGACTCTTCCGTTCGATCCTCTCGTAGAAACTATGCTGTTCTTTTCAGATTTTCCTTAGAGACTTCTCTTCGAATTCTTTCTAGAATAATCTCAAGACCTTCCAGCACCTTCCTCGATGTTCATTGGCTGTTGACCTCCTTGTGATGTAATTCGTCCTTCACACCGGCAAGCAGATTTATCCAGAGTATCCTTTCCCTCTCGGCGGTCGACTCGCTAAGTGACGTAATGCGTGACGTGGCGACCTTCACCAGCCTGGTGACATAACACGTCCGCCTGCAGCGGCACGGCACGGTAACAACTGATGTATGCTTGCTTGTAACCCAATGTTCCGTAACAAAAATTACTCCAGCTTCCCTAAATTCAATCAGGCACCATTTAGACGGGTACAATACATACATACATACATACATACATACATACATACATACATACATACATACATACATACATACATACATACATACATACATACATACATACATACATACATACATACATACATACATACATACATACATCTTCATTATAGACGATTATGCTTTTCAGAGTTCAGTCTGCAAGCCTCTATGAATTTACTAACCGCCGCCGCCGTAATCATTTGCTTGCAAATAGTTCTGTGGCCTCGTTTAGTTCTATATTACGTATCTTTAAATCGTTAGAAACCGAGTCTAACCATCGTCGTCTTGGTCTCCCTGTTCTACCTTTACCCTCCATACGAAAATCAATTATTCTCCTCCATTCACCTCACATGACCCCATCACCGAAGCCGGTTTATGCGTATAGCTTCATCCATGGAGTTCATTCCTAAATTAGGCTTTTACTCCTCATTCCGAGTATCCTCCTGCCATTGTTCACACCTGTTTGTACCAGCAGTCATTCTCACTACTTTCATGTCTGTTACTTATAGCTTATGAATAAGATATCCTGAGTCCACCCAGCTTTCGCTCCTGTAAAGCAAAGTTGGTCTGAATACAGACCGATGTAAAGATAGTTTCTTCTGGGTACCGACTTCCTTCTTACAGAATACAGTACTGTTGATCGCAACTGCGAGCTCACTGCATTAGGTTTACTGCATCTTTACGTCCGGCTTCATGGCTGAATGGTTAGCGTGCTGGCCTTTGGTTACAGATCTCCAGGGTTCGATTCCTGGCAGGGTCGGGAATTTTAATCATGATTGGTTAATTTCGCTAGCACGGGGGCTGGGTGTATGTGTCGTCTTCATCATCATTTCATCCTAATAACGACGCGTAGGTCGCCTACGGGAGTCAAATCGAAAGACGTGCACCTGGCGAGCCAAACATGTCCTCGGACACTCCCGGCACTAACGCCATTTCATTTTACTGCATCTTTACTACTACCTTGGGAGAACACACATCCTAAATACTTGAAATTATCTACCTGTTCCAGCTTTGTATCCCCAATCTGACATTCAATTCTCTTGGATTTCTTGCCTACTGACCTGACTTGGAAAGGCTAATCACATTGTATCTCTTTTCAAGTTCCAAGATATTAGACTGCAGGCTTTCTGCACAATCTGCCAGTTAGACCAAGTCGTCAGCATAGACCAGACCGTGTACTACATTTTCACCTAACTGAATACTTCCCTGCCACTTTATACCTTTCAGCAAATAATGCATGTAAACGATGAACAACAACGGTGTATAGACCCTACATATACAGGCTGAACAAACATACGTGGAGAAGCACTTCACCACAACTTTCCACTCCGTATAAGAAAGCCATAATGGTATAGGTGAAACAGTCCATTGTTGCCTTGTTTCCGAATTATATAGATCACAGCTTGAGTACGGGGCAACACTACAGTACAGTAATCTAAGTGTATTTTAGTTTGATTTATTGCATTTCATTAACCTACTTTTACTTCAAAACACTGCATTTAATATTGAATGCAATGGACTTTGTGCTTAAATTACAAATAAAATCACCGGGCGAGTTGGCCGTGCGGTTAGGGGTGCGCAGCTGTGAGCTTGCATCTGGGAGACAGTGGGTTTGAACCCCACTGTCGGCAGCCCTGAAGATGGTTTTCCGTGGTTTCCCATTCGCACGCCAGTCGAGTGTCGGGGCAGTATCTTAATTAAGGCCACGGCCGCTTCCTTCCCACTTCTAGCCCTTTCCTATCCCATTGTCGCAATAAGACCTATCTGTGTCGGTGTGACGTAAAACATATTGTACAAAAAAGGATTATTTCAGGAGGAAAAAACGCAACAATAAGTACCGGTGCCTGGTGTTAAACACGCCAGTGATCTCCTCAGAAATTTTCATCAGCCGGGTGGCAGGAATGAGTAGCGAGGCGGGGAATACTACGCAAAAAAAAAAGAATATGATAAAATCTCATTTTATTCACCTCAGGGCATTAAAAAATAATAATGTACAGGTAAACATTAACTGTTAAATTTAACTAGTGTCATTATCATGAAAAAGACATAACAAAGTATTCTGAACTTCTAGTGTTCCACTGCTCGTTCATAATCATGTAACTCTGGGCCTTATCACTCGGTTGCTGTGGAGTGCCATGCGAGTTTGTAACGTCGTGTGGAATCGAGTGTTCACATGCGATTTCACGCTAATCCATACACCGCTCGCACACGACACTATATGATAGTCAACACTCGATTCCACGCTAATGCATACACCGCTCGCACACGACACTATATGATAGTTAACACTCGATTTCACGCTAATCCATACATCGCTCGCACACGACACTATATGATAGTTAACACTCGATTCCACGCTAATCCATATACCGCTCGCGCACGGCACTATATGATAGTTAACATTCGATTCCACGCCAATCCATACACCGCTCGCGCACGACACTATATGATAGTTAACACTCGATTCAACGCTAATCCATACACCGCTCGCGCACGATACTATATGATAGTCAACACTCGATTCTACGCTAATCCATACACCGCTCGCGCACGGCACTATATGATAGTTAACACTCGATTCCACGCTAATGCATACACCGCTCGCGCATGGCACTATATGATAGTTAAGCTAAACATTTAAATTCCGATGTAATTGATGCCATTTTGCTGACAATAATGAAGATCATTAAATATACAGTTTTAAATTTTAATTTGGAGCACCAAACGATTCAAATATGTATTAATGTTATGTAACTAGTACACATCTGGGTTATGTTAGCCGGGTGGCCCGTAAAAACGGCAGGGCGGTGCGCCCATTAAAAAGATCCTGGGGAGAACACTGCACGGGGTGTTACGATTGAGAACCTGATACGTTCACCATTCAGTCACACTAGTGCATATCGACATTATGCCCCACTAATGATGTTCAGGTTTTACAGTTTTGCTGTGTAGGTAAGTTCTGTTCTCTATAACTTGTAAACCAGATAACATTGTATATTTTCGCTCATACCAATAAGAATTCGTGTTCGATGAACGTAAAATACCGTGATGATGTGCTTATCTACGATCGTTTTTCATATATATATATCAGGTTTTCATGTGTATTGAACGAGGCTTACGGTCCACGGCAAATGCTTACTTAGTTTTCAGATTGTTGTACTGCTTTCTTTCTTATCGAACACGACAATTTTATGAAGGTGTTGCTAAATTTGCTCCTTTTATTCTTATCTTTTAATGACAATATAATGCAGCTTTATATATATGGGTTTCTAAGCAGGCAGAGATGTTTATGATTTCACACCGTAATAATAGTTGAACCAAGGTGCTCCGTTGTGACCTGTTAATCAATTTAGTACTTGGCCTTCATTACATTTGCATAGATTAAATCTGCTTTTAACTACCCGAGGGGCTCTTAAAATGTGAGATGCAGATGGTGAGCAAAGGACCTCGCACGTCTGCCATTACTTCCTTCTTCTAATGGCTCATTTTCCTCTTCTGGCTTGCTTGTCCAGTACCAAATAATCAAGTAGGCAGAGTAAACACCGGCATACGGACCTCCACACATTTTAGCGACCCCTAAAAATGAAACACATTAACATTGAGTTCATCTTGAAAGAAAATTACTATCAAGCTTTCTTAAATTGTTCCCAAAATATACAGAAAATTAATGAAAAAGAAATTAAATATAACGTGCTTGGTATCTGAACCAGTTATCCCCGTTTGTGTTCTGGAAGTACTTCAAAGAGTAGATTCGGCGTTCAAGTTCTCATCCGAGGAAGGGATTGCCCTCACCTTGTCAGCGCTGATCAGTTCTGTTTCTGTTCGTCACTAGCGGATGACGGTTTCTTGCGCTTTGGCTTATTTGATGTCCAGCTTTTACTTTTCTCGTGTTCTCTCCGTCTGTCACTTTTCTGTTCAGTGTCCTCCTTTGGATGGAAATCTCGATACTTCTTCCAGTTTACCGAGTGAGTTGGCTGCGTGATATGAGTCATTTAGCTGTAAGCTTGCATTCAAGAGCTGGTGGGTTCTAATCCAACCGGTCGGTAGCCCTGAAGATGGTTTTCCATGGCTTGCTATTGGAACAGGAATGCCATTTCAAGTACTTAAGATGTGAATTCCTATAAGATGGTAGAGCAGTGAGTGAAATCGAATCAGGTTGTAGCAGACCTATTGCAGTGAGCTCATAGTTGCGATTAATCGTATTCTTTACATCGATCTGTTTTCAGACCGGTTTTGTTCTACGGGTGTGAAACCTGGATGGTCTCAGGATATCTCATTCTTACGTTGGAAACAACATATATGAAAGTAGCAATGATTATGACTGGGATAATCAGATGGAAGGAGTGGCAGGAGGGTATTCGTTATGAGGAGGTAAACGGTAAGTTAGGAATAAGCCCGATGATGAAGTTGTGCGTGCGGATAAATCGGCTTCGTTAGCTGTGACGTGTGATCCGAATAGAGGAGGATAGGTAACCTAGAAAAATAATGAGCTATTGGGCTGAACCACTCATACGGTTAGAGCGTTGGCTCTTTCAGCCCAAGTTCGATCCCGGTATTTAAAGCTGCTGGTGTTGGTAGATTTACCAGCACGTAAAACTGCTCCTGCTAGACGAAATATCGGCACCTAGGTTATTATGATTGTTATTATTATTATTATTATTATTATTATTATTATTATTATTATTATTATTATTATTATTATTATTATTATTATTTACTGAGCCATGGATGGTATGGAAGCAGAGGGAGACCAAGATGACGATGGTTAAACTCATTTTTAATGATTTAAAAATAAGAGGTATGTAACTAAATTTGGCCATCGAGCTAGTTGCAAATATGGGATTATGGAGGCGCGTGTGTTAATTCGCGGAGGCCTGTTGACTGAACGCTGAGAGGCGTAACAGTCTGTAATGGTTATATCTTTTTTTTAATTTACGTTTATTCACAGCATGCTCCATTATATGACAGGAATACTACGTGCTTGAGTAATCATATTAAAAATGTAACTTAATTTTCTAATTAGATGTGAGATACTGTACATTCTTAATGGCTGTTTAAAATACATTTTTTACTAACCTACTTTTGTTCTCTGGCCATGTCTCTGTACATAATATTTATGTACTTAAAAGGCTTCTTTCTTTCTCAAGTAATTCAGAATGGAATAATAAATGGTCAACAGTTCGATCACTGTATGTACACTAGTGTCCAAAAGTTAAGCATACGTTACGAGTTAGCAGGGCAACAGTAAATAGACCGCAAATCGCACGACATATGCACCTACCAACCTTACGTGTTTGCTCTGTATAGGAAAGGAGTGTTCGCTGCTTTGACTAGCGGCGTAAGCGCAAGGTAAACACAGCCAATGTCTGCGCCCCATATTCTCTCAGTCGTATTTGCCCTGTTATAGTGTGCGGAATGTAGCCTCGTGGTGAACGTGACAACATAATGGCACAACGACGCCATTTGCAGGGTAGAATACTCGGCCGCCTGGAAGCAGGCCAGACACAGACCGAAGTCGCCGTATCCTTGAATGTGCCACAAAGTATCATTTCCAGGCTTTGGACACGATTTCGAGACATATGAGATGTTAGTCGTAGGCCATTACCAGGTCGACCAGGGTAACCACCTCACAGCAGGACCGATATCTGGCCTTAACCGCCCGACGAAATCGGAGTGCATCTACAAGACAATCGTCGGTGGAGGGGTTGCCGTTTCCCGGCAAACTGTGTACCGGAGGCTCAGAACAGCAGGGCTGTTTGCCTGACGTCCAGCTGTGTGCGTCCCGCTCACTCCAGCACAGAGTCGGGCCCTTTTTCTGTGGAGCCGTCAACATCGAAACTGGACCATGAATGAATGGAGGCATGTGCTCTCCACAGATGAATCCCGCTTCAGTTTGCAGAACGATTCCCGTCGCATATTAATATGGAGAGAACTGGGTAGCCGATACAACCACAGGAACATCGTGGAACGGGGCCAGTATGGTGGTGGCGACATGGTGTGGAGCGGCATCATGTTGAATGGCCGTACGGACCTTCACGTCTTCATGGGTGGTCCAAGCAACACTGTTAACGCTCAGAGAAACAGGGATGAGATACTGAGACCACATGTTCGACTCTCGAGATGGGCGGTTGGTCCAGACTTCCTCTTAATGGACGATAATGCCCGACCGCACCGCGCTGCTCTAGTGCATGGATTTCTGGCTGGGGAAGACATTCATTGCATGCAGTGGCCAGCAAGGTCTGCGGATATGAATCCTATAAAACATGCCTGGATGGATTGGGGAGGCGAATTGCATCCCGTCAGCCTCCACCAAGGACCCTCCAAAACCTTCGCGTTGCCCTTTCGGAGGAATGGAATCGACTACCACAAGAGCTCTAGGACCATCTGATATTGAGCATGCCACGTCGCTGCGAAACATGTGTGGCCGTTAGGGGTAACCATACACTCTATTAACAGCATATTTTGTTGTGGAAGACATTGCCAAGTTTTGTTAGTTGTTGTCAAAGGTGTACGTTATCTATCAGAACCTTTCTGACACTGTTTTCTTGGACAAGTTGTGGGACATATGGTGTGTGAGTCAGCTTTCGTTTGTTCAGCAATCCATCTGACATTACTATCAGGTAGTATGGCCTCGTTTAGTGATTATGCTTAAATTTTGGACACTAGTGTACTGTATGTTGTATATATGTATGTATGTATGTATGTATGTATGTATGTATGTATGTATGTATGTATGTATGTACCTTAATTAAGTCGTCGGCCGCAACATTCAAGTCCTAACCCTTTCCTACCCCAGTGCTGATAAATACCTTTATGAATTAGTGGGACATGAAACAAATAGGGAAAACCACTTATTTATAATTTGTTTCTACGTGGACCAACGTATTGTCTTCTTTGACGTTGTTATTAGGTGTTAGATTTTGGATGTATTAACGAGCAATACCACCTACAATTGTCTCGTTCCGTGATCTATGGCTTGGTTACATATGATCAGATAAGAAATTACATTGACTATCTAGTTGTAGCTTCATGCTCAGAACCTGGGACATGTTGATCATCTACCTGGCGTGCTTAGCGTGAGTATAGTTTTATCTAATAACATGTTTCGGTGTGGTTTCTCTATTGGTTCTACGGGTGTGAAACCTTGATGGTCTCAGGATATCTCATTCTTTCGTTGGAAGCAACAGATGTGGAAGTAACGATGATTATTGCTGGGACAAACAGGGGCTTGTACCACAATTGCAGCACCTGAAATTGAAATAGGAAACCACTGAGAATGGGGTTTCGAACCATTTCTCTGCAGGTCCTAAATTTTTAGCATCACTGGCACCAAGACAGAACCAACTTTCATCGGAAAACACAACGAACGTCCACTCCATACCTCAATGAGCTCTCGCTTGACACCACTGAAGTCGGAGATGGCGGTGGTTTTGGGTAAGTGGAATACACGCCGCAGTGCGTCTGGCTCGGAGCTGTCCTTCAAGTAACCGATTTCGAACAGTTCGTTGCTTCACTCTGGTGCTAACTGCCGCTCGAATTACAGTCAGCTGCGCTACAGCCATACTGCGATTACGGCCGTCCTCCCTCTCAGTGATTCCACGGGGACGTCCGGAGCTGGGTCTTGCGAGCGTACCTTCTCGTGACCACTGCTGCCAGCACGCATGCACAAAGGAGACATTCCTGCCAAGTCGTTCTGCAATAGCGCGAAATGAATATCCACCTTCACGTAGCCCTATTATGTTGATACTGGCCTCTTCGTCGTCTTAAAGGCATTCTTGGCCCACTCTCAGTCACTCCGTCCAATATCACAGGTAACTAACGCTCTCTCACAGTACAACCCGTATTTAAGACAAAGCTGATGTGCAACATCATGGGGCCGCTACTAGCGCCACGCTAATGCGATTTGCGAAAAATTTGAATCAGCGCCATGTTTCAGATGTTAACACGCCTACCGATGTCCGTTAATATAGCACAACCACTTCTTGGTGTTTGGATATTATTTTCACCAGTGTAACACTTAATACCGATAGAATTGCATTCGTAATGGAAAATCAATTAGTTAATAACAATTCAAATAACATAGACTAACATACTACGAACATTTCGTTATATTCATTTTGATATGTATAAATTATCCGAAGGTCCACTCAGCCTACGTGATTATAATTCAGGAGCTATCTGATGGAGATAGCGACCCCGGTCTATAAAGGCCAGAATAACGACCGAGATGATTCGTTACGCTGACCACGTGTCACCTCGTAATCTGGCGGCCTTCGAGCTGAGCAGTGGTTGCTTTGTGGGTCAAGGGCCATCACGACTGTAACACCGTGGGGTTTTGTTTAGTTTATGTAATATCCCCTTGGTATATATGTATATTGTACCTTCGCTCAGAAATAGAACGAAAGCATCTTGTTGTATAAATTCTTGGCAGGTACACTTTTCTCAGAAACAATAGCACGTATAGATATAATGTTTGTTGTGGGCATCCAGAGGGTTTGTATGAATATGGGGTGGGGGAAGGAGTTTTATTTTGATAATTACAATTAGTCTGATACAATATTAGACACGAAGAACATACAATACTGTGCGCTCATTTTCTTTTATAATAATAGTAATAATAATAATAATAATAATAATAATAATAATTGATCCGGGTTTATCGTGGCTCGCAGAGGTGAAAGAAGGTGCCGGGATGAATGGGCCTAAGTACAGTGTCAAGAATGAATTTTAAAACTTAAACTGAAGGTTATATTTTGAAAAATTGTAAGCTTAACATTTTTTACAGGTACAAGTAGCAATCATTAAACAAGTCTAGGAAAGACAAGATTGGTGGTATCAACAGATCGTGGGCTTCAAGCCCTCACTTTACTTTTCTTGAGCTGCTAGCTCAAATTTACAAAAGAGCACAAATTAATACAAGGGCGGAAATCCCCTAATACATGAAGTACTTGCTCCCTAAATTACAATATCCGGCCTCCCAGAGGCACTTTTACAACACTTAAAAAAGAGCTAACGTGCTCTCAGTTTTCCAAGCCTGCTCAAGGCAACATAGCATGAAACACTAATAATAACTGGCTTTACAAGGCACTATTTACAAATAGAAGTCTAATTACACAGAGGTATCTAGTACCCAACCTACAGGGCCTTAGTGAAAAAGAACAAGTTAAATAAACGGCCCGAGTACAATTTGAATGGAGTCGAAGACTGCGCTCCAAAAATTTTTTTAAAACCTATAGGGTGCTTGGCCGACGAAACAGGGGCTATTCCCAAACTACTGAGGTAGCACGCATGGAAATAACTTTAATACATTGCAGAAACGGAAGGTTACAAAAACGTGGCACCTCAAACCAAGATGAATGGGAGCCCGAGAGGGTGCATCACTCACTCTCTATCCCCGATTTACAGTTTAAGTTTTTATGACCTTTTTACATTAGCCGAAAGAGGATTTACATTTTAGAAAAGTTGGTTACATAGTTAAGGTTTCAGACCTTTCCCTCGGGTTAAACTGCGGAGTTAGCAAGAAAGAAAGATGTTAGGTGGCCATTACCCTGTCGATGTACTGCTGCCTGATGAAAGCGGCCTCTCGCCTCCTGCTTTGACACACGCACTTAGTAAGCTGACGATCAATTGGCTAAGAAACGTGAAAATCCGCAGTTTATAAACCCTCGGGGAAAGTTCGAGACCATTCAAGATTAAACTGGCCACACCCTCTCTTTTTTATTGGTTAATTTAAAAGTTACACTCAAAATCGAAGAAGAAGACTGTGATTGGTAGAAAGTTAATTACAGAAATTATTGATTGGTTGGATTCAAAACTGGCGGAAAGAAAAGAAAAATATTGCCAACCCGAAAATAAATGAACATCAATTAGTAAAAAAAAACTACTTATGAATACAAAACTTCCTGAAATCAAAAGTTATCTCACTTCGCACCAGGGTGCATGATCATATTTTTTTGGTAGTGTCATCTATGGGAGAATGTCCAAACTTCTTGATGAATGGCAAACAAAACAAGTAGAAATTCACACAGTACAGGAAACTTCACAATAACAAAATTACATCAGATTTCTGTGGTGA